>NC_058127.1:2126944-2426944 GCF_914725855.1 Thunnus albacares | reverse complement strand
AATTTTTATTAAAAAACATTTCTAACAGCTCTTTTTTCTATTCAAAGTTTTTATTCTCTTTTTTTTAAAGCCACTAAACAACTCAAAAAGAGGGAAAAGCAGAGAGAGAGGGCACTCTGAAGGAGCACCAGCTGGTCCACACTGGGGGAGAAACCCTTCAAATGCGAGCAGTGCGGCAAGAACTGCGCCTGGAAAGGAGATCTGAAGATACACATGCTGAGACACACTGAGGAGAGCTGCAGCTACTGTACCAAAACCTTCAAGCAGCTGGCAAAACTGAAGCAGCTGAGGCATCCACACGGGGGAGAAACCGTACCGGTGTTTGTGTTGTCCAAAGCAGTTTAGACTCCAGGAGTCACTGGTGGCGCACCAGTTCACCCACACCGGAGAGAAACCCTTCAAATGCACTCTGTGCCCCAAAGCCTTCAGCCTCAGGAACAACTTAAAGAAGCACTTGATGATTCACTCTGGAGAGAAACCGTATCACTGCTCACACTGCGGTAGGAGCTGCCGCCTCCTGCAGCACCTCGAGACAGAAGACGGGACCACATGACTGCGTTGGGCTGAATAAAACCTGGACAATTTAATTATTCTGATAGAAAGAGTGACTTAAAAACTCCTGAAAATCTTGTTTTTGCCGACCTCCAGTGGTTTAAATTCTCAGCTTCCTGCAGTGATGTCACAGTGTACTGCAGTACACTGTGACATCACTGTTGGGTGTGGCTACTACATTTCTGACTGCATCCAATCAGAGGTGAAACAAACTTAAATTACTCTTTAACAGACAAACACTGGTGTATTTGAATGCAGAATGATGTTTTAAAAAGGCCACGATGACATCAAAGATAAAAATGTTTTAAATCGTTCAGTCTTGTTAAAATTATATTTGTTTACAGTTTATTTACCGTCATGTTCAGAACAACGTTTACCTCCAGAGAAGGTTGAATCAAACTGTGCAGACACTGTGTTTTTATTAGATCTGAGTTACAGAAATCGATTTTCTGATTCAAATCAGTCTTTACTTAAATTTCCTGATATTGATTCATAAAATTAGACATCGATGCTCCTGCTGTACCAAAGCTTTGTGACACAATCACAGCAGGTATCACTGATGTTTACAGTACAGTCCGCATGTTTGTCATTGAAAGCTAAAAGTATCACATTTCCTCTAAAGTTTTCCAGCATTTACTTTAAATGTAGTTTTAATCACCACCAGGCGTTCTGGCGGCGTTTGGTAACGATCTCTGCTCTGGTTTCTCACAGCCAATAAAATTGAACTGTAATCACCCAATCAATAAAGAATAAGAGCAGACAACTAATCAATCACTGATCTCCTTGTTTGCTGTTTGTTTGAGTAGCCTCAAGAAAATCCCAAGTATGCAGTTGGGTATTATTTTATTATTTATTTATTTATTTATTTATAGATATGATTGTATGTTCAACCATGTGAAGTAGAGTGTGGTTATATCAGGTAAAGTCTGGGATGAAGCAGCTCGCCTGCTGTTACTGTGAGATTCCTGATGGTGGCAGCAGAGAACCGTAAATATCATAATATATGTTCTTTGTAAAAGAAAAATAGAGCATAAATGACGTCTTTTCTATTGTGAGGAATCTATTCTAGTTTTGATATAACTGTGTAGATACTGATGTTATAAAGTGTTATTGATATTGCAAAGGGTACATAGTCATTTTATTTCATTTGTAAGTTTATGTTATTAAAATTACATCACTATACAATCACAATGGCAGCGAAGAAACCTACAGCAGAGACGATCATCTGTCCAGAGCAGCTGATCTGATTGGTTGTTTGTCTCTTTACAGAATTAAAGAGTCCTGAGTCACATAGATATGAGTCAGTGAGCAGAACGGAGGACAGATTGATCACTTTACTGCTCAGACAATAACACAAATACTCTGGTATGATGCTGCTGAATGTGTCACTTCCTGCCACAACCAAAGAGACATTTATAAATATACTGTTTTTATGTTATTTATAGATTAATGGCTGTCTTGTATTATTCCTACTATTCACATTTCTTTATTTTATTTTTTATTATCAGAACGCTCACATTGTTTTTGTTTGTCTGATTGATTGTTAAAGTCACATATATAAATATTAATATATATAACTTGTTTTTCCTTTATTTGATTCTGATTGTTTCTCATATTTCATGTGTTTTGTTGGCGTTAATGTTGGAAAAAGCATTCGAGCTCAGATATTAGACAACCTCACCTGTCAGAAATAAAACATATATCATGTTTATACATCAAATGTTTGCTGTAAATAAAATAATGATAAATGTTCTAAGCATTGAAAATGCAGCACTTGGTGTAGAGTTTAATTCAAGTACTTAAGTAAAGGAGATCAGTGATTGATTAGTTGTCTGCCCTTATTCTTCACTGATTGGTTGATTATAGTTGAATTTTATTGGCTGTGAGAAACCAGAGCAGAGATCATTAAACTCCACCAGGCGTCACACGTGTTTTAAACGGCGGAGAACTTTAGAGAAAATGTGACACTTTTAGATTTGGATAGTTTGCATCTTTATTTACAGCGACTTCCTGCTGATTCAACTTCACATCTACAGACTGAACTAAAGGAAACATTTATATATATATATATATATATATATATATATATATATATATATATATATATATATATATATATATATATATATATATATATATATATTTATATATATCTGGTCATTCACTACTCTGACTGTAGCGTCTGTAGAGGTTCACTATGTTATGTTGACTGCTGTCGTGTGTTCATGTTACATTAAAAGTACATTAATGTAGCTGCTTTGAGGTAAATTCTTAATGTAAATGTTGATATTTTTAATAATGCACCATGTTGATGGCTCCTTGTACAATTTACTGCATTATTTCTCTGAGAATCTCTTTCATATCCAAACAAAGTTGGTATTATAAGTGAAATATCACTAAACGGATCGATATTGAGAGGAATTGAATCAGCCCTAGTTTTTATGAATCTTATATGTTGTGTTAAGTCACACTACAAGTTTTAATCTTCCTTCTTGCACGACCAGAACCGATTCATCGACTCTCACACTGAACATAAACATGAAACCCCCGAAATATGTTTTTAATTAGTTGAATTGGTCCATAAAATGTAAGAAAACAGTGAAGAATGTTGATCACAAAGCCCGAGGTGACGTTTCCTCCACCAACAGTCCAAAGATATTCGGTTTGCTATCGTAGAAGAAGAAAAACGCCAGAAAATATTCACAAACAATTGTTTATCAAAACAGTTGGCGATTAATTTTCTGTAGATCTACTGATTGATTCATTGCTATAAAATAGGACCTGACAATGTCTGACCGGCCTTAAATCCAGAGTTCACCTTTGATATTAAATGCAAGTAAACTACTCGTTTGTGGAGATTGAATTGGTTTAACAGTGCAAAAGCACCAGAAAGGCTAAATAAGAACAACATGAGGTTACTGTTTGGGGGTACAAGTGAAAGAAAAATCCATTGGTCTCCAAACTTATTCAGTCTGCTGCTTAGAACCTTAATAAATGCACTGCTATTTGCTAATAGTTTCCAGGTGGACTGCCTGACAAGACACTAATCCTCACATAGCATGATGCTAACAACATAGTAATACAATGGGAAATCCCATAGAAAGATGCTGGCAGAGTTAGCATTATACTATTTAACTTAAAACAATTACTAGATGTGTACACAAAAAGTCTTTATGAACCCCATAATAACTTTTACAACGTACCAAACGAACTACATGACAAGGAGCCTTGAATTAAGACATGACAAACATAACTACAGCATGTGTGGTCCGCTAACCTATAAGCAACATAGTCCTGGCCTTCGTTAAGGCCTAGGGAGATGATTTTTGGTCTTGCCCACTATGAATCAGAATGTGATTGGTTAATTCACCCGTCACTTTCTAAACAGACACACATGGCTATGGCCCTCTGTGCCAGTTATGAAGTCCTAACCAATGAGAGACGACAACAACAACAAAAATCTGATAACTGGATAACTCTGTTTTCATGGTTTAAAGACAGTAATCCTTTCATTTCTGAAGGAAACTTGATAGACAATGAGGCTAAAATTAGAATTAGAGGATGATAATTATTAAATGTAACATTCAAAATGCTGATATGTTTGTCCTTCTCTGAAGGCCTAGAAGGCCCTGAGGGTTCCCCTCTGCTCCATGTGTTCCCAACAAACTGCACAGCATTGAAATGTCAGAGTCCACTCGTATTTCTCTGTGCTCAGAGAATAACCGTCAAATGTACAAGGACACTTTGTTTTGTTGTTTAGTGATGATATCAAATAAGGAATAATAAGCCATTAATGCAGCACCATGGTAGTTGTGTCAAGACAATCTGACACATTATGTTTTTGTCTAGACGAGTCAGAAGGCCTCTTCTTCTTGTAACTTTCAGCTTAGTCACAGAGAACCAGAGTCCATTTTACCATATATAGTTTATATGTTATAACATCAAAGCTTGATTATTTGTGTTATCAGTTGATGTAGCTTCAGTAAAATAACTTTTCCATTCAGACCAACCAGCTGCTCCAACTGACTCCCTTTCAAAAAGCCTCAACTTCTCTCTAGAAATACTGAGTCAATCATTGTTTTCATCAAGTCATTCTGGTCTCAATCTCTAAATTCAGGCCCTCTAATAACTGTGCTGGTGGCCATTTTGGAAATTATTGCTCCGTTAATAAGATTTGAAGACTTATAGCTTTGATGTTTGCTGTGTGGGTGTTGATGGACAGTTGGCTCATCTGCTGCTCCAGGACTCTGTACTATTGATTAGCTTTGGTCCGAGGTAGCGGACCTTCCTTATATGGAAGCTCCAAACGGAAGAGATGGCAAACTCTGAGCTTCAAACTTTGCTACCTCGATCTTTATGTACAAAGCTATGATTCAGCCTCAGTGTCTTAACTCTGTAGTTGAGTCATTGCTTAATTACAACTACTACATGTTGTGAGAATTGTCAGTCTGTGAATCATTTAGAGCAAAAAAACTTCAAAAACTGGGGAAAAGTCCCCTCACATTAGTCACTGTAAGGAAACTTCATTTAACAAATCCTGACGAAATGTGTCTAAAGGTCCAGGAGTCCTCACAAGGATGGTTTGATTACCTGGAAGTGACTTGCAGGGACATTTTGATAAATTAGGGTCATGATACAGTAAATATTTAAGAAATAAGTCAGAATGGCAGTCATGGTTGAATTAAAGTCCAGAAAAAAATATGCGACAGAAATGCTGTCTTTAAATTTTGCCTACATATATATATATATATATATATATATATATATATATTATTTTAGAACATGACTGCTGCACTCCAGCCATGATTTCAGTCCAAACTAACAAAAAAAGGCCAAACTTTGTATAGTTTCATGCCACAACTTCAGAATACTAATATATTAATGACAGATATTTTATTAGTTTTTTCTCCATGTTACAGTGTTTCTAGCATGTATAGTAATCTGGATTATTCCAAACCCAATCATTATTAAAAGGCATAGTTTCACATGTACTTCACACGGAGGAGCTGAAGCCATTTGAAAATGTGCTTATTTGCTTTTTTGCTGAGAGTTACAGAAGATATCAATCTTGTATCTGCTCCTTAAATATGAAGCTGGAGCCAGGAGATGGTTATCTTAGCTAAAAGTGCAGAACATGACACCCCATAAAATCTAATTTTGTAGTTTTTACACTTAGGTTTTTGTACAGATAAAACAAACAAGATGCAAGGTGTTAATTTGTTTTAGAGCTGCTGGAAGACCAATAATTTATCTTTGGACAGTGCTAGGCTGGCTCTTTCCCCCTGTTTCCAGTCCTTAAGCTAAGCTAAGCTAAGCTAACTATCTCCTGACTCAAGCTTTATATTTACTGTACAGACATTGATATTCTCACCCAACACTTGACCAAAAAAAAGAGGCGAATAAGCGTATTTACCAAATTGTTCAAATATTTCTTTAACTTTTTTTCAATTACAACAACTATACAACGTACTTCATTTCATAGAAACACGTACAGAAATACAGGAGGTAAAACATGGAACCCGCAGACTTTTAGCTAAGCTAATAGTACGATACAGAAATCCCATAAAACCACAACTTGTTTTTTTTTACACTTTGATTTTTGTTAAGCATTAAACAAAAAAGATACTGTGTAATGTGTTGTTAGTCTGTAGTTTGTTAGTAACTGTCTCCTGACTCTACCTTTTATATTTACTGTACAGATATGAGTGATATCGATTCAAAGTACTTCACTTATAATAAAACAGAGGTAAAACTGATCAAAAAAATAAGTTAATAGTGACCATAAAACCAACTGACTAAACACTCATAAATGATGTTTGAGTTTTTGATGTGATATTTGTGTTATTTATTTTCTTTGATTGATTAATTTATTATTGCATGATGACTAATTTCTGGCTCATACTTATTATTATCAGCGCTGTTTGTCACTATTTGCTTTAAGAAAACATACTGGATCAACTGCCAGTAAATTCTGTAGCATCTGAACTCACAGTACGACAAACAAGCCTCCGCATTGATCTGAGCTAACAGCAGAGGTTACCCAACTCTGATCTGACCTGACAGACGTTTCCAAACCCTGATGAGTCACAGCTTTGTCAAACTGAACCAGGAGGCTTAAAATGATCTGACAGCAGCTGGAGAGATTCATTCGACAACCAGACTTTACACACAGAGGAAGAACAGCCGAAACAAAGATGGAACGGCGCAATTTACTCGTCTGTCTCGGTTTGATTTTTGTGGCCTCCGCTCTGGTGAGTCTCACATCAGATTACACTGATACTTTTAAAGTGACAGTACACACAGAAATCAGATATATCTTGTTGAAATTATGGGACCTTTATTAACAAAACTATGCTACACATTTTCTTTTAAAAATTATTTTTGTAAACATTTTAGGATTTTATGTTTTAATCTTTTTTGTGTTACTTTCTGTCCCATATAGCTGTTTTTTAAATAATGATAATTTTTAGCTATATAGCAGTTTTCAAAACAAAGCTGCAAAGTGGTTTACAACCCAATAAAAAGCGTTTAAAAGTAATAAGTCTATAATCAATTAAAGTGATTTGATTTTCTCTCTGGCACGTTTTGTAATCTGCTCAAGAAAGGTGCTCATTTGATTTAAGACATTTCTTATTATTATTATTAGCCAATGTTTGGTATAGATTTTAAAATGTGTCATTTATGAAATAAGTTAATTAGAAATAAACTACATTTGAGCATAATTTATATAATAAAAATCATGTAAAAAAAAACAGTAGAATTACCTCTGGTAAAAATACGGTATTTTTCAACGTGGGTCTTATTCTCATAATTTTGATTTGTAGGTCATGCAAACTTGCAGCCTCCAATGTAGAGATTCAGAAAATGTGAATCCGGCAAAACAAAAACCAGGCAAGCAGTGTGGCTCTCCTAAAACATCTTAAATTAACTTAATAATAACCTCAGAAATTAATGATCAATTAGCGATTGTAGCAATTCGTTGGCTAACCAAACTAGCTGTCTATTCATCTCTGGTCATCATATGAACTTCTGTTATTCATCTTTTTGTATATACCATGAGTCTATTTCAACGGAAGTAAACAGATATGTTTAGCCTGCGTCCGCCCACTTATATCCATACATATTACTGTTTTTTTATACTGTACATTTATATAATTCAAGCAAGTAAATGGTTATCATGCTTTCTATAATAATGGTAGTTATGGTAAGTGACTGGGGAGTGGAGGAACATGAAAAAAATTAATATATTATTTTAAAAAGATTTTAGCTTTTTTACTTGAGCGTTGTCAAGCTTTTTTTGTTAGACTTCAATTATAAAGTATGATCTCCTCATAATTTGTAATATATATAATTAGAGATTTATACTTAGAGATTTCTAATAATATTTATATAACATAAAGATTTATATCTATATAATTTATTAAATTACAAATAAATTATATATACATAATGTATATTTTAAAGTTATACAGATTTATAATTATATCTTTATAATTTAGATTTGCAAAGATATTCATATAATTTAGAGATTTATTTTAAAATGATACAGATTTATACTTATATTCATATGAATTACATATATTTATATAAATGTATGCAAGAAATGCTGTAATGCTGTAATTGTTTCCATCCAGCTGTATACAATTTTGGTTTTATGCAGCTTGTTTTATGTTTTATCTTTTTTATGATTGGTGGCTTTATGATGTGTGCTACTATGTCCTTCTGTCTGTGTTATTGCTTAACATATGGTGAGAATGCATTGCAGTCGTTTTTACTTGATGATACCTGTTTACATGAAAAATCCCCATCAAAAAACTTTTATTTTAATACATTTCTTCTGCCCATAGTACCCCAAACTAAACTGAACTGAGTGAAAAATGAACTGTGATAGTTACAGCAAAAAAAATACTGATTATTTCTCTCCCACCAGGGCACGGAACTCAACCCCAGGGGAAATCGTCCAGTGGAGCAGGGCACCAGAGGCGATAAATGTGCCACTCAGAGGGAGTGGCCTTTCTGCACAGATGATGATTGGGTATTTAATACCTTTATTCCTCATTTTCTCCATTTCTTTCTTTCCATAAACCAACAACAATAATGACGCATCACATTTTACCTGAGCTGAAATTTTAGCCTTATGATTTTAAATATTAGAGAGTTAGAACCAAAAGAAAAATGTTTTTTAAAGCTGTATCTTCAGATGCAGGGGTTAGGGTTAGGGTTAGGGTTAGCACTGATAACAGTGGCAGATTTACCCTCAAAATTCATGGTAATATTTTTGATTTCAGACAGAAGTAGACAAAAGCAAGGTTTTCATTTCCAGGAACAATTAGCTGTAAAAGCTGTCAATTGTTAACTGACTTAATCTTACTTTTCTAATCCAGTGTAAGATTTTAGTGTGAGTTAAAAGGATTGTTATGTGAAGCAAAAACGTGTTAATGAGTAAAAAGTCCTGAGGTTAAAGCATCTTTTTCTCTTTTACTCTGAAACTTTATTCATCATCTCCCACCACTCCACTTGACTCTCCCTCTGTTTCTCCTGTCCTCCATCAGGGCCCTAAATGCCCATCGGGCTGCAGGATCCAAGGTCTGTTGGATCAATACGACCACAGCCACCTGAAGAGAATCGAGAAGATCCGCAGCCTCCTGGATCAGTACAAGGCCAAGCACCGCTCTGCCGACCAGGTGTCCAAACAGACCTACGACTACCTGAAGGAGAAACTCACTATTGATTCTGGTTAGTCTGTGTTTGTCATTTCTTTTCCCCAGGAATTACTTCATTGACAGCTCGAGTTTCAATTTAAACCTAAGAAAACGACAAAATTTGACATTAAATTCATATGAACACAGAAGCTTTTTTGAACCAAACTGAATCAATCAATCAACTCAATATAATCATTTTCATGAGTAGTTTGGGCGGTTTTGTTGATTTCTACTGACTCTTAAATATTCTCAAGTCTTGCTTGTTGAGGTCTCAAAAAATATTTAAATGAACAAAGTCTTTGACTCTCATAATACATACAAACATGCAAAATATGTTGAGATGTGTGTTAAAACTAGAAATGGATTTGTATTAAGGTCAGGAACTACTGGAGTTAAATTTAGAATACAGTCCTGACACTGAAGTAGGTCCAGCTTTGACATTGAAACTTGTTACAGATAAACGGTTAATGAGTCTGACTGTGAATATTGAACATAATATAAAAAATGCCACATTTTTTAAAATAGAGATCCTGTTATTTATAGATTCAAATTCAATAAAACAATAGAAGAAGGACATTTAAGTCTTTACTTTGTTCTTCCCCTCAAATTATAGAAAATTATTTAGGATTTGATATCAAATACCCCTCATGGTCTACCTGCCTGCATATTATCCCACTCATCCATTTATCCATGTTCCCTTCTCAACCAGGTAATGACAACAGCTACTACGACTTGGCCCAGAATCTGCGTCAAAGAATCATAGACATGAAGATCAAGATCGACAGACAGTTGAGGATCCTGAGCGCTCTGAAGGACCGAGTCAAAGACCAGGTCATCGAGATGCAGAGAATGGAGGTATGGAGACACATCAGGGACAAAAGTACAGGTTTACATTTAATATGCTCGAGGTTTAGCTAACCTCCCAGCAGCACACCTGAGCTTACTGAATGACAAGAAACTAAGAACTTCTGTACTGGTGGTGCGTGTAAACATATTTTTTTGTGTACCAACTTTTTTATTTCATTGTCCTATCTAGTTTGGTGAGGGTTCAGGAACTTAACACAGAGTGCACTCATAAAAGGAACAATAAGTATCAATAATAAATAACCTGTACCCACCTTCCCATTACACACTATACCCTTTGGAAGCAGAGATGAAAAATAAGTAAACAAATAAAAAACTATGAAGAAAAAATGAAAACATTCACAACAAATTTAAATGTATTTCAAACCAAAAAGGGGGTTTGCTCTTGCCGCAGAGCTTGTACACACATACCATCTACATATCAAACCGTTAACTATATTTCCAACTCTTTGTCTCCTCTGTCAGGTTGATATCGACATTAAGCTCCGTTCCTGCAAAGGATCCTGCGTGAGCTATACTGAGTACCAGCTCGACAAGAGCACCTACGTGGAGCTTCAGAAACAGGTAAGGACCTAATTCACTTCTCCCTACACCTAGGAACCATTTCAGGAACGTTACCTGCATTTTGAGCGGAGGGACCACCAGAGTTTCTGGCCCCTAAAAAGTCCCAGCTCCGGTTTTAATACTCACTGAAGAGTGCAACGCTAGTGAACGAAATTCAAACATCAGAGTCAACATATTTAAGTACAACACATTACTCTGTATTTTTGTTTCCTTGTGTAAGATATTTGCTTTCAAATGTCTCCATTGTTTTTTTTTTCTGTTATTGGTCTAATTTGCCCAATCTTCACAGTTCCTCAGATGTGGAAATGCTAACAGGAAGGGGACTTTTGATTCCTAGTTTAGTTCCTGAGTTTAGTTTCTAGAACTATTTGGTCAAAAAGTTTGGAGTCTAAGATCATCTTTTATAGTTTTTCTTTGATTTCACTACCAACATAACCGCAACATAAACATAACTGCTAAATTTTATACCACAAAGCCATTTATATTTAAAGTAAGGTAAAATGTGCAGGAAGTGAGAAAGAGGTAAAAAATATGGAATTGTATTCCTAAAAGAAATAAACTGATTGAAGTTTACAAGTTTGAATGACTTACTTTATGTTTATTTAAGCTATCTGCTGCATGTTTTGCACATTCAGGGAAATCTGTGGCAATAAATTCTGAGATTTATTTACAGATTTAAGAGGTGATTAAGGCACTTTTTAAAGGGGGTGTTTGTCCTCTCGGGTCTGACTATGGCATTTTTTTCTCACCTAAAAGACAATTTGTATCACTAATGCACGGTATAATTTTGTGTATAAATTCAGCTCTAATTCTGATTTATAATTTTGGTTGAAGCTCTGCAGCCTTGCATCCAACACCTCAGGGTGTTTTGGTCCAATTCAGTATAGAGCACTTATTTCTTTTGTTTGTGTGACTTGAGATTTTTTGTACAAACCTGATATAGTTTAACAAAAAGATACTGACAGTTCTCAGCTGCTTATTTTTTGATATCATGACTGATGGGCAATTCATAAAAAATATGTATTAAAAGCTATGTGTTTTAGGGGGTTAAAGCACCAAACATCCTCACAAATCTACATTGGATTCTGTGGATACTTTACCAAGTTTCTCACATTTATAGATTGAATTATTTAGTTTGGTAAGATGACACTTCATCTCTGTGTATTTCCCAGGTTGACCAGCTGGACACCCATGCGGCTCAGAGCGTCGAGTCTGTGGGCACACTGTACGTGATGAAGAGCAGGCAGCTGAAGGATGTGGATGTGGACACCGTCTTCAAGTCCAAGGACGTCATTAGTGGAGCGGCAGCAGAGCAGAGACAAGACATGTTCCCTGAGGTGAGGAAGCAGTAAAAACAATGTCAATATCAGTTTTACAGTTAAGTCAGTGGTAATATTTAATTCACGTGGCATCACCAGTAGGTTTGTCCAGTCTTGGAATCTCCATGAATCCACATTTGTTATTTCACACAAGACTAACAATCAAATTATGTTGGTTTACATCGTAACACTTCATATATGTGTAAGAACAAAAAAATCCTGTACGTTTACCTTATGAAAGTTACCTGATGAATTACCATTCGTGAATTTTACCTAATGAAAGTTGGACATTGTTCAAGGATAAGGCTGGTGTTTCTTCTTCTTGTTAATCCCATGAAAAGAGGCTTTGATACTACTCACCTGGCAAAGATATTCAGTTTATAATTATATAAAACAGAGAAAAGCAGAAAATCCTGGCATTTGAGAAACTGGAGATAGAGAATATTGGTCATTTTGGCTTAAAAAAATGACAAAAAACAATGAATCAGTTATCAATATTAACAACATTATCCTTCAGTTTTCCTACGTCACATCTACATTTATTGACATCCATTCATATCTTTCAGTTACCCTTGTATGAAGTTGTGTCAGCACTAAAAATAAGTCATCATAACACAGAATAGAATATACTAACCCTAACCCTCATCTACTTCTTGTTCCTGTTTGAATCTGCTTTTTGTTTATTGATTTAGAAAAAGTGTGAAACTAATGTAAAGTCTAATACAAAAACATATTACATCTAATTTCTAGAAGGACAAATATTCATGTTAAAGTTTTTCTCCTCTATTTCTCAGGTGAAAACTGTCAAATTGATCCTAGAGGAGGAAGGCTCCAGCTCATCCCCAGCTAGCATCTCCAAGGTTCCAGGTACTTCCTACTCTCCGTCTACATCTTCATCATCATCATCATCCGTGCCCTCGTCCTCGTCATCGTTCTCGTCCTCGACCTCATTCTCGTCCTCCTCCCATTCCTCCCAACCACCATTCTCATCCTCCTCCCATTCCTCCCAACCATCATACTCATCCTCCTCCCATTCCTCCCATTCCTCCCAACCATCATACACATCCTCCTCCCATTCCTCCCAACCATCATACTCATCCTCCTCCCATTCCTCCACACAACCATTGTCATCCTCCTCCCATTCCTCCACATCATACTCATCCTCCTCCCATTCCTCCCAACCATCATACACATCCTCCTCCCATTCCTCCCAACCACCATTCTCATCCTCCTCTCATTCCTCCCAACCACCATTCTCATCCTCCTCCCATTCCTCCACATCATACTCATCCTCCTCCCATTCCTCCCAACCATCTAAATCCATCACTGAGCTTGGGGGACGGGGCGACGGTGATTTCTTTGGCATGGGTGGAGCACAACCCAGTACAGGCCACGTGTCCACCAAAAGCGTCTCCTGCACTAAGAGCGTCAGGAGAACCATCGTCCACACGAAGGATGGGCCAGTGGAAAGGACGGAGGAGGTGATGGAGGGAGGCCCCGAGTGCCAAGGGGCGACAGACCTCACCAAGGGAGGAATGGGCGCCTTCTTCCCCAGCCTCAGCCACACATCCTCCTCCTCCTCCTCTTCCTCTAGGTCCACCAAGACCATGCACGCTGGTGGTGCCAAGGGAAGCCTCTTAGCAGATGACAGACGTGACTTTGGATTTGGACCACCCGGCGGGATTGACCTTGGCGCGTTCATGATGGGCCACGTAGAAGATGACATGCCCGATTTCCACGCCCGGAGTGTGAAGAGCACGCGTTTCGAGCGACAAGCTGATTATATAGGAAAAGGTACCGAATCATCGGAATAAAATCTGCCATCTGTCCATAACAGAGCGTTCAGCTAGACAGCATGTGTTAGCATTAGCTAGCTTGCTAGCTAGCCCTATGTACCAAAAATCAGAAGTGAACAGAGTAATTGTTATTGTTTGTTGCTGGGGATTAAAGATTTTTGATTTTTTTAAAAAATATTCAGTGTGATGTTGTTAATTGCAATGTTAAGATCTACACTTTTGAAAGTATTTTATGGAAATGTAAGTCTACGAGAAAACTTCTGGGCCATTAATGCTTTGTAGTTTTGAGGAAAACAGAAGAAATACTGACATGAATAAAAATAGATAGGTGCCACAAAAACCTGCTGATCTTCCAAATGTCAAAAATGTGTTGGAGAAGGGGGCTGATTGGGGCAAGTGTTAGCTACTCTGCAGAGAAAGTGACCGTTAACACTCCTTTGCAGAAAATTTCAACTAGCCGAGCCAAAGAACAAGCCGTTCCAAGCTAACTCGCGGTCTGCGGTGTGCCCCTCTCTGTTTGCAGATTGCGTTGAAGCCTACCAGAACCACCTGAAAGGGGAAACGAACGGCCTGTTTAAGATCAAACCCGGCGGCACGGAGTCCACAGAGGTAGTGCAGGTTTATTGCCAGCAGGAGGGGCTAATGGGTGGGTGGTTGTTAGTCCAGCAAAGAGAGAGTGGTATGCTCAGCTTCAACCGCACCTGGGCTGAATACCGCAAAGGGTTTGGCTCAGTCAATGAGCAGGGCAAGGGGGAGTTTTGGCTAGGCAATAAGAACCTCCACCTGTTGACTAATCAGGGTGAGACCATGCTGAAGGTGGAGCTGGAGGATTGGGAAGGGGGCATAGCCAGTGCTGAATACATAATCAGGGTTGGTTCTGAGGAGGAGGGATACCCGCTGCATGTTTCTGGGTACACTGGGGACGCCGGAGATGCTCTGGTGATGCCTAAGTCTGATATGGCATCTTATCTGTCGCACAACGGGATGAAATTCAGCACCTTTGACAGAGACAATGATAAGTGGGAGGAAAATTGCGCAGAAATGTTTGGGGGTGGGTGGTGGTACAACAACTGTCAGTCAGCTAACTTAAATGGGATTTATTACAGAGGTTCATACAACCCAGAGAAAAACACGCCATATGAGATTGAAAATGGAGTCATCTGGGTGACGTACAAACCGGCCACTTATAGCCTGAAAACTGTTAGGATGTTTATCCGACCAGCTGCTTTTTAACGGGACATAGAGAAGGGGAAACGTAGGAAAAACCTGTCAAATAAATACTTTTATGCAAGGCACAAAAAACAAGGGAATAAAATAAGAGAAGTAAAACAGAAGACCCTGTAGTGACACACTGAACCCCAGAATAAATAAATATTTGAGGACAAAAATCAAAGGTGGTTTACAGCCTTTCAGACCTTGCAGACTGTTGATCTATTCGTAAATCATTATGGGATTTCAAAATCATGTCAAACAGTGTCAGTGTGTTAACGTGTATTTTTGTTGAGTCTTATTTTTGTCCACACTTTGTGTAAACGTCGTTGACCTGTTTGCTATCGTTATCTAACCAGTGTTCTTAGAGTGACCTGATGTTCTCCCTGTTGCCCAAGTCTGTACAGAGCAATGAACTCTGCTCAATCAATAAAGATTCAATGTTCACTTCAGATAACCGTGTTTTGTGGTGGTCTTTCAGTGTAAAGAAGCACATCATGTAAAAACTAAAAACTGTACTTTCCATATAATATATTTATGTACTACAAGACAATTGAAAAATTTACAAAATAGATTTTGTTACAAGATAATACACATGAAAATAAAAATATAATCATTACATTTGGAAACAATCTTTATTATCTGTAATGTATTTTTTTTTTGGAAAATAACATTTTATATCAGCAGATCATCAGCTTTAATTAAATACAGCCTATGCTTAATGTGTACAGCTTTTTAAATGTGTCAAATTCACCAAATTTACATAAATTCCAGTGAAGCTCGGCACTCCAAGGTTCTGTCTGAGATCCCATTTTGTTTGCCTGACATATGCTTCCCTTGGGCAGATACGTAGTTTTCATTATACTGCTGCTATGCAAACGATATTCAGCTATACATCCCTAATCCCAAAAAACATCATCAAACTACACGAACCTACACTCACCGAGCACTTTATTAGGAACACCTGTGCAATCTAATGCAATCCAATACAACAGCTCAGCCATAAATTCTACTATGTTAATGGAGTGGACCAGAATAGAGATTGAAAATAACCGTAGAGAAACAACAAATCACAATGTTTTAAACCTTCTTCATCATTTTCAAAAAGTAATCATTAAAAAAAACATCCAGTGAGACCTCGATTCTGTCCAAACATGACAGAGACAAACACACTGTTACTCCACACTACTGCCAATCACATTTCATATTTGCAATGACATGTTTGAATTAGAGCTCAGTTGAAGGTGAACTCACCACAGACATGTTTTTGTTTGTTTATGGTCTACAGTGTGTATGAGGCCGAGGCAGCCGAGTCAAGATGGCCGACAATCCCTCAGAACCACCCGGGCATACAGGAGGCTAGGCTGTCGAGCAAAATCAAGCAGCCCTCTGTGTTCAGATGATGACTGGGTAAGAAATATGTAAACACACACACACACATAGTTGTGTTTCCATCATTTCAGAGGACATTACATTGACTTACATTCATTTCCTGGAGACTTACCATAATCTTACCTTAACCTTAAACAAGTCTTCACCCTAAAACATAATGATTTCTGTTATGGGGACTTTCTTTTTCTTGAGTTCCCACAATGTGTAAAAAGATTTATGTCCCCACCTTGTACACACACAAAGGCAAACAACACAACACAGTTAAAATCTGATATTTAATAAAAAGTTACTTATTTATCTTTTTTTTCTTTTTCCTTTATTTATCCAGATAAAAAGTCTCATTGAGATTAAAATCTCTTTTCCAAGAGAGACAAACAATATAATCAGACAAATACAATGGCCACACACTACACATGAGTGAACACAATATCCAGTTAATATGCAACACAAGATTATGGACAAAATCCAGTTAAGAAGTATAAACAGGTCTGATTTTGGAAAAATATCTTAACAAAATTTATGAGCAACCACATTGACCAAGGGTACTATTTTCTCTATCCTTAAAACTGACTTTGAATTGATATCAGCAAGATTATATACCGTACATGAACCCACAAACATTCAATCAATCAATCAATCAATCAATCAATCAAAGTTTACTTGTATAGCACTTTTTGTTCAGGGTTTTACAGATGACTGACAAGCTGACTATAAGAGTACAAATGTAAACAGTAAAACAATTTGAGACCAATGCACACAAGAAATAAAAATAATGAAAATAATAATGATAAAACTATTTAAATAGGTTAAAAATAAGTAAAGATAGATTAAAATAAAAACTACATTAAAAAATTATATGACAATGACAAATAAAATACATAAGAATGAAAAAAAACATTTTAAAACATGATTACAATAAAATAAAAGATTAAATCAAATAAATAATGGCCAAAAAACACCAAACTGTTGATACAAAGTTGGAAGAAAACTATTGCATAAAATATCACTGCATGTTGCAGCATCATTGGAACAAAGGGTCCTAGACCCAACCATGAAAAACAGTTAAGGTTGCCCACATAATTTTGGCTTTATAGAAAAGGTCTCCAACCCTTGTATACACAGTCTTAGATTGACCTGTAAACCCTCACGTTCTTCTCCAAAGGATTTTAAGTGCCCCTCTGGCTGCAGACTCCAGGGTTTGATCTTGCAGATGGAGAATGAGGTGGAGAAAAAACTGAGAAAGGTGTGTAAGACTGCAAAGATGTATGAAGACGCAGCTGAGAAGTCCATGATGACGATGACAAACATCTACAACTACAACCGGAGAGTCCTAGTCAACAGACACAGTGAGTCTCACTGGTGATGTTTGGTTTGGGGAGTTCTTGACAAAAGAAGAAGTTACGCTGACTAATAAATGCTGTACTTCTTCTTCAGCGTCGGATCTGAAGTTTGTCGATTATGCCGAAGGATTGGCCAGAAACCTCACGTCACTACGGAAACGATCAGCCAGCCTGTCGCTGCAACTCAAGGAGCTTCACGGCGACGTTCAGGAGCAGATCAAGGAATTGTACCGAAGCGAGGTGAGGTGTGAGGAAAGGTTAGAAAACAGAATGTGTCAAGTCTCAGTCAAAACAAGTAATGTCAGTAATTTCTAGCTTTGACGGTGAAGGTCATTCCCTTCTCTAATGACTTGCCTTGAGAGACGGCCTTAATGGCGTAGCTCCTGCTCTGTTTAAAGGGGAACTCAACCGATTTCCCTCCTCTTTTAAGCCTGTGTGTTTTGTGTACTTTTTCAATTGTTCCTCATTAAATGTGGCATCCCACAAAGGACAATTTTAGGCCAGAGTGGAAATAGAAAGTCTCAAACAAAATGTTTCTACTGACTTATAAAAATATATATTGATCTTTTTCACTCGTCACTTCATTGTAACTCAGGACTTTTGTCCATGTTGGGATCCTGTAGAAATGATCATTGCTAACCTGATCCAGAGCAGGTTAGCTGTTCAGTGTAAGTTACCATGGCGATGTCCCCCAGTGAGAAGTGAACCATCGTCGTAACCCTGAAAACCCAGAGTTAAACCTGACTTTATCTAGCTGACCCCAAATCCTGCTTCGTACGACAGGCTGCTGGTTACTCAAGTGTATGTAAACACACTGCAGGATGAAACAAGTCAAGGATTTCTGTCGAACCTCTTGTTTCTCAAAGTACCATGATAAACAATCATTTTAGTATTGATCAAAATGCACAACATGTATCTTAACAATCACACAATAATATGATCTCAACTATTTATTATTTTTATATATTATATGTTTAGTATTTTTCAGTAAGTGGTGGAAGTGCACTACAACATAGTTGATCTTATTTATTTTAATCTAATTCATCATTATTATTATTATTATTTTTGTATTATTTATTTAAAAAATGTATAATTTATTTGTTTTATCTATTTTTTTTTATGTATGTATTTATGTATTTGTTTTTCTGTTGAAGTACATTTAAAGTTCAAGGAAATCCACCTTTAAGAAGACATGTTTTTTGTAAAAGTTCAATAATTACATGATGTTTCCAAAGTCACTGACTAATCGTGTTAAATAATCGTGATCTCAGTATTAACCAAAATAATCATGATCATGATTTTTGCCTTAATCGAGGCTTAATCTTCTTTCCGCTGCTATTGATCACCTCACCATCTTGTTTACCTTATCAGGTGGACATTGACATGAAGCTGCGAGCCTGCCGTGGCTCCTGCCGGTCGGCTCTACCGTTCAGCGTCGATCATCCCAGCTATCAAACGCTCCAAACTCACATGGACCAGATGGACAAGACTATGAGCCAGAAAATGAAGTCTGCTACGCCCCCTGAAGTCATCCCACATATCAAGCTGCAGCCTGTAGACATTGGCATGGCACCGTCTCCAGAATATAAGACCATCCCGACGGTTAAGAGAGAACTGCTGACGGAGTTTGAGGACCTCGGACAGAATCAGGTTGTTCTGGAGGAACTACTGGAAGAATCATCTGATTTTGAGTATCTTGATCTTGCAGGGCTGGACTTGGAATAGTTTGACTGAGGAGGGTTTGACAGTTAAAGGAAGGAAGCAACACTGTTTCTGCAGGATTTTTAATGTCAACAGTACTTTGTAACTTGGTTTTTGAAAAGGCCTTTCCAAATAAATATAATTAATGTTTTTATTTTTGTTTACAAGGTTATAGTTTGTTTACAGTTTGCAGTTCATGGTTACAGTTTAAAGTGCGACAGAGTGTCTCTGATGAACATTGGAAAGTTTAGAGTACCATTTTTGTGCCTAATGAACACCTCCTTGTTCAAGAAAGCTGTGGCTAAGTGCAACTGTTGCCATGTTGATGGTAGTCCGGATTTTTCTAATGTAAAGTATTTTATGTGGATATTTAATCTCTACAGCAAATGAAAACATTTTCAGAAATTTGAAATCCATTTTCCAAAAATCACATCAAAATAAAATGTAAACAAAGCAAAATACTGAATGAAATCACAACCATTTATAGAGGTATTATGTAAAGTGAACTTCACTTTCTATCATAGCTGCAATGTTATAAATTTAAATACCTTTTGTCTTTATTCCTCTATTAGCCGCCTGTAATATAATGGTTAAAAGGTAAAACTTTATGAAATATTAGTTATTCATTTGATAACCATTAACATTAACTTCAAACTAAAACAATTATGGTTGAAAAACACCTCAAACAGCATTTTTCCTCAATTTTGATGACTTTTGGAAGACTTTGAATATAATAATGATAGACTTTACATATTAACCATGTATTTTCTCTGTTTTACAGAATAAATGGAAAGCAAAGTTATATTTGTCTCCCTTTTAATTTTTCTGCCACTCCAAAACATCGGATCCGTTACTCAAAACCGTGACACGATCCAAACTGAGTTTTGTGATCTGTTGCACCCCTAGTTCTGTTCAGTGACTACACTGATTTGAATATTAGCCCTGAATTCACAGACTCCTCATTCTTCCTCCGTTACATTTTTTATTTCCCCGTCTACATGAAAAATCATCATTTCTGTTTGTATCCAACTCACTGTGTGTTTTTCTTCAGTCATTTTAGTTGTAGGATCTTAGAGGCTGTTTACATGTTGTTTTAAAATGCGTTTTGGTGATACAAATACAAGTGGACAGCTGAGACACAACACATCACAGTGTGTCTCGAAGGTGTCCATCTGACCACTTGAGTTACCACAGATTTCGTTATTGCCTATGTCACTTCCACTAGGAGGTCAAAGGGCCCTGTGTACAGTTTTTACGTCAGTCTGTCACCAGAAAAGCTCCAGATTTGTTTCACACGGGCTAGCTAAGAAAACAAAACTGTTTCAAGAACTAATATACATGTACAGGCTATTCCAAATGTTAAGATTGGCAGGGCAAAGTCATTTGGCATTGGTGCGCTGTCACCAAAATGACCACGTCCTGCATTGATGATATATTTTCCTCTTACATCCTTGCCGGAGATGCATTAGGACGCGTTAGCGTTTGCGCTGCAAAAGATATGTGGCCAAATGCATCCAAGACCACTTTGGTAAGTGGTTTGAGGGATCAGATCACAGTGCGTCTTGGTGGTCATTTATACTTGTATTTAGCACTGTCCACTTGTGATCTGATCACCCAAGGCGCATTTTAAAACCAAGTGTAAACAGGGTCATGGATCAGTAAATAAAGCATTACAGACACAATTTTGTAACCTCTGCTAATCCTAATCCTATGTTGTCTGTTTCTTATCAAATTGTTCCTCATTACCAAGTTTATGAGTGACAATTTCCAGTGGAAAAAAGGAAGACCTTTAAATTGATAAATTTCACTTGTATTGACCACCTACACTGTGGTCAGTTCTTACTTGTCTTGAATCCAAATTTTCTATATTTCTCTGTGATACATTTTTCTGTTTCATTCTCACAAGTTGGAGCAGGGAGGATCTAGTTTCTTGTTCAAGGGCACCTGAGGAATGGAAATAACCCAACCGGTCAAAGCAGATGGCCGCCCACCAAGAGCCGGGTTCTGCTTGAGGTTTCTATTGTCCCTGAAGTGCAGTGAAATAACAATCAGACCAGACAGAAAATATGTTCCTCAATGTGTTTATTGAGTAGCGGAGGACAGTTGGCATCAACTTGTCCTGGTAGTGCACACTGAAGGCTTCACATATAACAAGAAAGGACAGATCACAGTACATTTACTCACAACCAGTCAGGTTTCTCTCTTTTTCTGTAGACATGAGTTTATTTGACATTAAGTTTAATGAGCTTAGTGCTGCATATAACTTTTCTCTTACAATTTTGTTTTCTATATCTTCAGTGTTTTTATTTCTTACTTATAAGTTGTGTGTAACTGTGTTGTGTCCATCAACATACAGGTTACTGCCAAAATGAAAGAAACACTTCAATATTGTTTGAAAATTACAAATCATAATTCTGGTGGCTCAGTTTGTCTGGTGGTGTCCTGTACGTGTTATATGTGCCGAAACCCTCCGACATGTTTATCTGGCGGACTTAGGAAAGAAAGGCCGGACCTTCATGCTGATGGCCTTGAGCGAATACCAGCTTCCCTTCCAGTTCATCCACACCACACCGTCGTCTGTGCCATGCTTGGCCATATGGCGTGTGTAGGCTCCACCTATGTAGTATCGGCCATTGGGATTGGCAGAGTGGCAGCGGTTGTACCACCAGCCGCCTCCGTCCTCCCTGGAGCACTGTTTGGAGGGATCGCCAGGGATCCTGGTTAAAGCAAACAGAGACAGAGATAAGTCTGACACTGACTTATAAAATGACTGCATGAAAACAAAGCATTTCACACAAACATTTGAAACAGTGGTATTTTGTGGCAAAATCTTTCATGGCAAGTTCAAATTAACTTTAACATGTGAATTCGTGCCATTGAGAAATGGAAAACAGTTTTGACAGTGCTAACCTGGGAATGAAGCTGTTGTCACTTATCAGACTCTTTTATTTAACCCTGCTCTGCTATAGAACAAACAGCTTCACTAAAGATGTTTTTAGACAATTATGAGACAGGACGACCATGGTGGTAGAAATATGTCTCTTCATTAAACAGTGTGAACTTTTTGTAGTGCCTATGTTCGTGATAAGATCCTATAGTGTCAGTGTGAAGTATGATTGTTGTCTGTCAAGAGCAAAGATGGAAGTGGCACAAAGTTGATATAGAGCCTGAAACAGGGTGGTCAGGGTGAGTGTATTAAAGGAGTGTGATTTTGACACGAGAGACTACTGTTCATTTCCCATTGCCGACCCACAGTCAACTTTGTTTTCTTTCAGTCATGAAAGATAAGTCACCGAGTAGTTTTTGTAACTAAACATTACCAAACTTTTACTGTAGAGATAACACGTCAGAAAACTGTCATAAACATTTTTGTAATGATTTTTGACTAATAAAATATGCTGATAAAAGTTTGATAAGGGCATCATATCAGAAAACACTCAAATGGGTTGTTTTGTAAAGCAAATTATGTATTTTGTTGGTTTGTTTGGAGGACTTGTTGGTTTTATAACCGTTACCATAATCTTTTGAACATGCTCACAAACAGGACACCTACCAGTTGTCATTGTCTCTGTCGTAGGTGCTGAACTGCATGCCGTTGTGTATGGTCATGGTGCGGTTTTCACCAAAGAGTTCCAAGGATCCATCCAGGAAACAGTTGCCAGCGTTACCGGAATAACCATCAACTGCCATGATGTAGTTGGACGACTCTGATTGGATGGTGAAGTGGCTATACTGGGCGTGGACCTAAATGATAGAAGAAACCATTAGAAGTTGTCTTTCCTTTCTAATAGAGACTTGAAGAAGGGGTAGGGGGAAAACTTGTATTTGCTGATTAACTTGTCAAGTAAAACCATTATAAAGGTATAAGGGTGTAAAATAAAATCTAAACAGGATGTTAGGGGTAGCACATAGTGGAGGATTCATGCAATAGTCTTAAAAGACATTAGATTGTTCAAAAATCTGCAATTCATTCATTGTTTTGAGTATTTACATGCTGGCATGTAGTGAGTAAACCATGCGGAATCCAAAGTTTTCCATGAAAGAAGATCATGTGCATCCATAGGAAACCAAAACTCATTTTTAACAAGATTCATGTCTTTAAAATCCCATCCAGGGCTGACCTAGAAGTCTTCATGACTCACCTTGGCTCCTGTCCAATCCTCCATCTCAATGAGAACCTCAGTGGGGCCCATCTTGGTCACCTCACTGATGCGATCGTTACCCAGCCAGTATTCACCTGTTACATGATGAAGGAGAAAGGTATGCTAGTCAAGCACAAATTACTGGAATAATGCAGAAATTAAGTCAAAGCTATACAACATACATGTTTAAGATAATAAAATGGTTTCCATCCCACTAGGTAGGTTGTGCCTCATTCAACACAACCCCTCATCTCTGGTTTTATATTGTGAATGTCTTACCAGGAGTTTGGCAGTGACCCTTGCCGACATCAAAGGCAATGTTTCCAAAACCACGTCGATAATCGTCCCAGCGTCGGCCGAAGTCGACACTGCCATCAAGCCTGCTCTGGATGAGAAGCCATCCTGGGAGAGTAAAAGAGGTTCTCTTAATGTACATTGAAACGTGCACTTTTATGCAGATGATACTGTTTTATACGCTAATAGCAATTACAAATCTAAAGTCTGCTTTTGATACATTTAAAATCTCTCTTCAAACATAGACTTGTTTTAAATTCTGACAAAATAAAATGTATGCTATTCTCAAGAGTATCCAGCCATTTGCCCATATCCATACCCTTCAGGGCTCTCACATTGTTAAAATTTTATAAATACTTGAGAATCTGGGTCAATACTAGACTGGCTTTTAAAACCTATGTGGAATACCTGTCAAGAAAATTGAAGGTCAAAATTGGATTTTTGTACAGAAACAAATCAAGTCATTTAAGAATTAGTGTATGTGGCCTACAATTTATATTCTTACCTCCATTCTGGGTAGTCTGATCACAGAAGACCTTGTATGGAGGGTAGAAGGCGTCGGGCCTGATAAGATACATCTGGGAGTCTCTTCCTCCACGACGGAAGACGTCCTCGCACTCCTTGCCTGAATCATGCAGGAGATGGGTTAAACACACAAAAATATCTGTACATGTATATACTTTTAGATTGTTGTATGAAGGGCTGACAAATATACATTGAAACTGATGAATATTAATGATTTAGATGTCTGATATGTCCCGCTAGTGTTCCTAATATCTTCCGTCAAAGACCACAGAAGCAACTCGCAGTTTAAGTAACTTTTGTATCTGGGGTAAAATAAGAATGTACACAATCTACTTTATTGACTTCTGTTGTATTTTTACCAATGGGTCCTAAAGATGGCGATGTTGGTGGGTTTGTCTGTTTATTTGTCCGTCCAATACTTTGGTCCAAAGCAAGGTAACTACTGACCGTATTTCCCCATTAGTATAGATACCTGATGGTGGTTATGTCCTTATCTATCAACACATTTATCACAGCATTTATAGATCCCATTCCTGTTCCCTAGAGGATCAACCTTTCATTTGATTGTGTCCACTAAAACTTTCATAGTGTGGCATTTAATTAATGTTACAGCCTCTAGGGGGCACTAAAAAGCCCCACACTTACCAGACACGACAGGTATGGGACATTTGGTTGTGCATGGCTCCTTGCATGCTTCCCTTTGGGCTTGGATGGCCTTCTCCAGCTTCTGGATCTTCTGCCTGATCTTGTCCAGGACCCCCTGTAGTCACAACACATTATACTGTACATTAACAGTGTTTGCGGTCTTGAGGTTGGATACTACAGATCTTGGGATCTGTTGATCCCTCTCAAGTGATGTCATTGAGTTTTGTTTGTATATTTTAAACATTTCTTTTTGTTTTGGTCTGTTTTTGAGATTGATTTATATGCAACATTAGACCTTTACAAGATGATACTTTATTACTTACAAATAAAAAAGAAACATTTTAGAATTTTAACATAACATAATAACATAACATCAACATACACAACGTTTCCTTTGTTTGAGCTGTATCATCTTTACTTACACTCAGTATTCTGATGTTGGAAGGGAAGACAGTGTCGACTGTGTTCTTGATGTAGGCATGTTGTTCCTCCACTTGATCAGTGTACTGACTCATCACCCTGCTGTTGTCTGAGAGGAGGAAAAGATGGAGGAAATTAAGGGAAATATAGAAAACAAATTCTAAGATATGAGAAAATGTCTTTATACATGATTACATTGTACAAACACAATAAGCGCACAATAAGTCCATGTTAATGCTTTATCCAAGTCTCCCTGATATTTGACGTAATAGTTCTAGAGCTGAAACAATTAGTCATTAGCATCGTTTTTTCTAGCAAGAAATACCAAAAATTAATTGGTTTTAGCATTTCAATTCAATTTCTTTGTTTTTGCATTTTATATCATTATAAACTTTAAAAAATATCTTTGGGTTTTGGACTGTTGGTCGAAAAAAACTAGTAATATAAACATTTCACATAGGAATTTAGGAAATTGTGACAGGCATTTTCACAATTTTTGGCATCTTACAGACCAAATATTTTCACCTTTGAGACCGCAAACTGTTTTTTGTGCACATTTGGGATTTGTGTACATCAGAATCTTTAATAAACATTTTCATTTTTCACGTGACAGGGTTGCCCCTTCAGGCCATTTTTGTTTGCATTGGCAGTAAAACCTATAGCACTTAAAACAAAAGGCTCCATATTTTGGATTGAAGTTTATGGTCCGAACATAAAAGTATTGTCGGCAGGGATGATGACAATGATGCTGATGATACACAGAAACAATTAATGTGATGGCAATGGTGATGTACAGTAGCCATCACCATTATAGATACAATACAGGTAATTTTCTTGTTTTAAGCTTGAGCAATTTTCAAATTGTTTATTTATTCTTTATTTTTAGGGGTAAAAATGATTTAAAAAAGGGAGAATCTAACTGAAAAAATACTTTTTGCTGGCAGTGAGCTTCCACTTCTGTTGTAATAGCCTTTTTGGAAGAACCATCACAAAAAAAGTTATACCCAATATATTTTGCAAATTTGGAACAAATTTATATGTTTTTTTAAAGACAATAATGTTTTTACCCCCAAAAATATTTAGCTTTTGGAATAATCAATGCTTTTATAAAAAAAAAGTCTCTTTTATAAAGTTTCTCATATTATTGTAAATAATTGAAAAAGAAAAAAAAGTTGTCTTTAACTTGAAATTACAGTATTTGGTTTATATTTATTTTAAGTTTCATTTAATCTAAATGAAATTATCATCCGTTATTAATTTATCATTGGAAACTTTATTATTGATACTGTATATGATATGTTGTTGACATATTTCACATTTTTGCATGCTTAGCTAACCTGCTCTGCCCTGACTAAAATACAATACAAACAATTAATTGTAATTTATTGATCAGAAAATTCTTAAGAAATTAACAACCTGTAAAGTAAAATGTTGACTTTTGCACCTTTTTGGAATGGCAGACTCATTTTTCATTCCAAAGACCACAATTCACCAACATCATCAGGCTGATGCAACATTAGGCCATCATGGTGTATTATCTTTTCTTACTATTCATGGAACAAAAATCATCAGGCATGCTTTTTCATCACTTACCACCGATAACTCTCTGTCTCTCCCTCAGAGTGAAGGACATGCTGTTGACATAGTTGTAGATGTTGTTAGTAGAGCGGGTCAAGTCATCCACCTGAGGCTTGAGTTCAACGATGCTCTGTGAGAAAAACAACAGATCAGTCAATTCAGTTCATTCAAATTTTGACCAATTTTGACACAGAAAATCTTAGTTGAAACTGATTTCCAGCCTGATTTGTGGTCCCTACAAAAGCTCTTGTGACAAGCCGAGACAAGGTAATAAGAAGTGAAGGGAAAAATAGAAAAATAGAAAAAGCAAATGAGCTTTCATTTACACTCTTGACGTTCCTCTCCTGCTTCTGCAGCATGGTCTTCAGCTCGCAGCCATTGGGACACAGAACACCCTGGTGGACAGAAAAACGTAGTTAGTTTTCTGTACATCTGTGACTAAAATACTTTTAAAACATTTACTGTTATTTTTTCTCCTTTTATATCATCGCTCACTATTCCAAACAGGAAATAAGTTTTTGTTGTTCTATCTTTACTTGTAGAACCATTTACTGGCAGTTCTGAATACTTTACATTAACACTTACACCAGCATTTGTCACTATTATGTCATTACTGCGGAAGAATTAAGCACAAAAAAGCAATAATGAGGGATTACTAATGTTAAAGGAATTATGGAATACAAAAAGTTTAATTTCTGTCTGTTGATTTTCATTGCATCCTAAAATGAATTGAAACCACTGGCTGTCTGGAAGCAAGCAGTCTACAAACTAATGGTATGCTTTTGAAAATGGTCAGCAGTACTGTATCATCTATGCACTCTGTCGTCACCGAACTACTGAACTAAAACATGTCACATCCACGGCTGGCTCCTCCTACCATCTCCTCTGAGGCGTGTGTGCATCCTCCTGCCTCCGGCTGCTCCACCTTCTCCTGGGTGGTTGGTTTTCCGCCTCGGGATTGGGTTTGGCGTTCACGGTATCTGATCACAGAGTGAGAGACACTTCACCAACATATCAAACACACACTGAAAGACACTGATGACTAATTATCATATGAAGTCAGATAGTGTTTGCAGTGTGGACGACTGCATTAGAATGTATTATAATTGTCAGTCTATCTTTCTTTCTTTTATTATTATTTTTTTGTCATGTGTCTTCATGTGAACGTACCTGCCGGTGCCGGTTATAGGGGGTGGGTTATGTTGGCTAGGGGTGTACCTGTCCCCTCCCCTCGAAACTGGACGGTGACCACGAGCATGTAGAGCCTGGGCATGCGATGAAACAAGAGGAAAAAAGACGTGATGAACGACAGAAGTAAAGTAATGACATAACTAAAATAAGTGAAGCATATTTGTTCTACGTACCCCTCCACTTCCCGCTGCTGGGTCCTATAAAAGGAAAACAACAGGAAACTTCTGTGAACACACTGGAAGATAAATATAATTTTTTCTATCATGTTTGAGATTGTAAATGGACACTTTATGATGTGAGTTCTGGTGCTTTTGGTGCTATAGAAGTATTGATTAGATTGTCTTATAATATATATATATATATATATATATATATATATATATATATATATATATATATAATCACACAATGATTAACTTAATTGGATATTTGATTGGTATATAATTCAAGAATGCTATTTCTAGCATTATGATGAATACAGACTTTGAATCTGCTTCCTGATTTTGGGGAACACAAAAACTAAAATAACTAAAAAGTCTGATCCTTCAAGTAAAATTTCAATAATATATATTTTAATAATGTTTACTCTAAAATATTCAAACTCTTGGCTGTCATTCCATCAAATAGACATTTTGTGGGTAATAATATGTTCACATTTCTTTGATATTCAGTCTGACAAATTCGGTATCTTTTGAAGTGTTTGGATCTTGATAATAATTTCGTTCACTCACCACCAAGTCATATTCATCATAGTCCAGCTTGTCCTGAGCCCAGGCAACAAACACACAGACACACAGCAACAGTAGCGTCTTCATTGTCTACTGTCAATAAAGTTACTTTTCTCAAATTCTGGTCAATCACTCCGCTGTCTTCAGTGTGCCTTCACCTCTTTTCCTGTCCCTCAAATGTGATTTGACCAAGTATTTATCCTCTGTCTGTCTCTCTCTCTGTGTGTGGATGTCCTCCCCCCACTTTTATTGATCTGTGGAAATTGGTCAATACCTGCTGGGACAGTTTACCCAACCTGAGTCATCGCTTTACACGGTCAAGCTGAGGTTTGTGAAGGAACAAAAGGGCAAAAACAACTAGAGAGTTTACTGATAAGTCAGAATTTACTGAACATATGTCTATAAGCAGTTTCCAGTTAGTTCCATCTCCAAAATGTAAAGAAACTGAGAAAAGCAATATTGTTTTTCAGATTAAGTTCTGAATTATGTATTTAGTTTGAGATGTTTTTATAAACCCAGGGGTTGCAGAATTGTCTTAAACATTTATCTGGTTTAAATCAGGTGTAGGCAATAATCATGAAGAGTTAATCCAGGCTGGAAAATATGTATATAAATAAATATATTATATATATATATCAACCAACAAAACAAGTAAAAGATATTTCTCAATCAGAATTGTACTCCTGGAATCATGTTTAAACAATAAACTACTTGTTGGGAAATAATCCTTCCTGATTCATGACCTGAGACCAAAGAGATCAAAAAAGCTGCTGATAATTCTCACAACTGGGAACCTGAAACTATAAAATGTTGGTGTTTTGATTGAAAAAACAACTTGAAATGATTAATCAATTATATCAAAATAGTTACTGATTAATTTTTCTATTGACTAATTGATTGATCAGCTAATTGTTGCAGCCCTAATAAATACAATATGTATAAGAAAATGAAAAAGTATATGAGAGGGCTACAATGAATTATGGCTTGCTTGGCCCCTCATACAGAAGTGCATTTAAATTAAGAAGGATGGGTCATGTGATCTAAAGGGGTTAATTACTTTACCTCTAATAAAGGCATCTTTCAAAGATTTTGAACATTGAGATTTGCTTGATTTATTATGCTTTTCTCTTTAGTTAATTGTTATTATTATTATTACTATATAAATGTTCTCTGTGTAGGCGTTGCAGTCCATCACTTTCAGGAAAAACAGTTGAGCAATGGAGCGACTGATGTTTGTTCCGAGTCCAAAAGGGTACGAGGTGCCGCGTTACGAAATCAAAGGCCTCAACAGACACAAATGCAAACATCAACTTGTACTATTAAAGAAGTGTGGACATTTATTAACTTAATGTTATACATTTATGATTTATCAGCCTAAACCATAAGCTGCCTAACCAGTAATTCTGACATCTCGCCGTAACATCAATGTACGTTAAAAGGTTTCAGGTTCAAACTTTAACACCGAAAGCAAATTTAATCCCATGTGTCTCCACAGCGTAGGTGTACGAACAGACTAATGTCCCCATATTATCAGCGTGTGAACAGAACATCATCTGACTCATTTTCAAAACCGAGGCGTCTTATTTGTGAGTCAAACTGTAATGACTCACCTGTGTGTCACACATGTGCTTCTAAATCTGTCATCGTGTTTATTATCTCTTGTTTTTGCTCATCTGCTGCTGAGTGACAAACCTGCTTTGTTGTTTTGTGATATTAGTATCCTATTAATGAGATATTCTATATCTAAAAAAACATAAAAGTTCATTTAAAAAAAAGATAAAAGTTCACTTTATTAGAAAATGTTGACTGCCACATCTATGTATAACGCTTACAAAGAGTTGCTTCAAAGCCAATGAATGACTGAATGAATGGAGGGAAGGAAGTATACTTTTTATTAGTAATAAAAGGGACATTTTAATAATTTGATGGCACAAATTACTAACTTGATGAAAGAAATAGATACCAGATACCAGGTTCTGTTTACACCATTCATACTTTTAGTTTGAAACTCATTGTGTCGTCCATGTATGTAGAAAATGTCCTTATTTTGTGAGACAAATGCTTTCACAGTTCAGTGTTGTACATTTTTATTGACACATTTAAAAAAAAAAAAAAAAGTAATTTAGTACTTAAAAGGTTATACACTGGTCCAGATATGAGACGGGTTAGACTGGTTAGCCCCGAATCAGATGGATTCATCTGGATCAAATATTTGCTGGTGGATTAGTTAGACTCGGGCCACATCTGGAGAAGTCACATCTTTGCAAACAAAATTAACCTCTAAAAGACAAAACAAAACCTCTAAAAGCTATGTGTGTGCATAATATTATTATTGATGATATTTAACAAAAACAAGGAATGAAATGAGAGGAAACGTCACTCCAGCTGTCGGGTGCAGCAGAGTCAGGTCTGAGTTCAGATCCTCTTGGCACAAACGAAAGGGAGACTTTCATTGCAGGAGGCGTAGTTCCAGTTATTCTCATCTGCAAAATGGAGGACAGTATTATTTGACTTTGTGGGTTTTCAAGCTGTAAATACAATGAAAATGTTGACTGTAGGTAGGATTATCATACCAGATCCTTCACAGGTGTAAAATCTTTAGCTTAATATTCAGACTGAATGATGTTTTATTATCAGCATATTATTCAGTCTGACATTTCCTTCTCATCAGTAAACTTTCTGTGCGGGCAGGGTTAGACTTTTAGTGACTGACATATTGAACATCAGGTCTGTGAGCCAATAGGAAGAGACTAGATGAGAAGCGTCACTTCCTTTTCTGTCACAAACAACAGTTCAGACTGAGAGGGTAACAGTACTATCACTTCTGGGGAAAAAACAATTAAAGAAGGCAACATAAGAGTGAAATGTTATAGTATTACAGTGCAAATATAACATTGTCTTCAGTCTCTTATAAATATGTTTCTAACTATCATAACCAACTTAGCATTTTAACGTTTGCAGAGTGAAATAAAGAGAAAACTGTCCAACTTAATGCAAACAGTAAATGTAGTTTGTGGTTGTATTCTGTGATTTTGTGTTTGTTAACGAAGCAAAGGTACCTTATAATCCTGAGAGGGATGTAGTTAAACAAAATTACAGAAAATATATATTTTTTAATTTCTATATTGTTTTGTATGTATTAGGGATGTGCAGAGAGTCCAGGATTTGTATTTGTATCTGTATTTGTTGAGACAGCAAAATTATTTGTATTTGTATTCGAATAAAAGTGGAAAGAGGCTTAAAAATCCTGTTTTTGTTTTTATTACGCTTTTAATTTTAGGAAGTTAAAGTGTTACAATAAGTGTTCATGAAGTGTTCCCTTGGGAGCGCTTCATTTGTGTCTTTAGTTCAGTTTTATCTCTGGGGAACACCCCCAACTCCGGGAGTGATGTCCAAATAAGGAAATGTGCATCATGTAGCAGGTGGATGTGACTCCCCTCGTTGAGACCTGCTGATAGACGTCACAGCGGAGCAGAGGAGAGACACTGAGATAGTGATGTAACCGACCTGCACGCTGGTATTTAACATGTTTTTTTTTCTTCCTGAAAACGAATAATTTTTCAAATATTTGTATGAAACAAATATTTGTAAAAAAAAAAACACTATTTGTGCTTTGTCGAATAACGTATTTGTATTCAGGCACACCCCTAGTATGTTTATGGTTTGAAGGCAGCGCAATTCACTAAAATCGAATAATTGGGTAATTTAGCCCAATATTTATTTGAGTAATTGTTATTTAATGAGTAATTGTCTAGTTTTTTACCTGACAAAAAACACGATGTTAACGCTGCTTAGAGTCTTGATCAGAAAAATGTGATGTGTGAACGTTTTCAAAACAGATTCAATAAAGTAAAACGTACCTCACGTCAGACCCTACTCACTTCCCATTGGCTCGCACAGCCGCGGTTTCCCAGATGTTTGCAGCTGGACAATCTTAGACCCAGAGATTGTCCAACTGGATCTTGTTCTGGGTACAGAATATTTTTTAACGTTGCTTTAACGTGATTTTATCACGTTGATTGCTTTTATGCTGATGTTAAGCATCTTGAACTGCCATTGTGTATGAAAGGTGCGATACAAATAAAATTGACTTGACTAGATATATTTGGACGTTTTGATGTAATATTCAGTCTCAGCTGAGGCTGTACGATCCACTGTGCAGTTAGTATAAATTAAGCAAGTTTACAGAGAACAGCAGGCTGTTTGTTTAAGTACAGTAACCTGTTGTATGGACCTCTAGGGGTTAAGAGTCAGAGGTCATGTGACTATCCTGCTGTGATGTAGCATTTGCCGGTAACAACCACTAGATGGCAGCACAAGCAGGATGTTCATCCTGAGTGTAAACTTTTTAATGAATATTAAAAGTTTGTATGCATGTGTATGTGCAGTTTATTTACATCCATAATTCATCATCAGACACTTCTCCGTTCTTTCAACGTTGTAGTCCGTGTACCAGTTGTTGTAGTAGAACTTGGAGCCGTCGCTCCACATCCAAACAGAGTGCTACAGACAGACAAACACAGAAACATTTGCAAATTAGTTACATTTTACATGTGCATTACATGTTTTATGGGCTGTTTTTCTATGTATTTTGAACTCTATGCTCAACATTAACATTTAAGCTCATAACAGTTGGATTCCCAGTAGGGTTCACTATTCAAAATTCATCTCATAATTACTGTTGCTTTCATCTGATAGAAATATTTATTGGTCAACTGTAAAATATCTTCCCTTACTAGTATCTTTGTCACAATTCAATGTTAAAATTTAGGGAACTTTGCCAAAATATATCTGTTCGGGTTATGTATTTGTGTAAAAATGTACAATAATAATAATTCTCAAATATCAATGTCCATATACTTGTATGGCATCAAAGCCTCCAATCCAGGTTTCAGGGAAGTCGAAGGTGTCTCCTCTGGTCAGAGCCTGGATGAAATGATTCTCATCGTAACTGTGGATGGATGCTAGATTAGCTCGTTCAAACAGACAGTAACTCTGCAGGGAAGAAGACAGCAAAGAGTTTTGGTCATTTTCTTCATCACGCCAGGGCTAAATTAATGAATTGACATTTTTAATCTATTCATCTCCATCTGTCCTCACCTCAGCTTCAACCCATGTCTTTGGGCTGTTGATGAAGGTGAAACACCGTTTTCCAAAGCGGGACCAGCCGTAGGGGCAGTAGAAATCCCTGTCTACAAAAAAATGTATTTTAAATACTTTAAATACGGCTGCACAAATAACATAAACAATATTAGAATTCAGCATTAAAATCAAATGTGTACTAATTGTGTTCTAGAGAGTGTGCCTAATTTTATTGCTTATCTTCATTCCAAGTCTAATGTTCATTTTGTAAATTATGGTCCCATTTAGAGTAAAATAGACAATAAAGTAGCGTATGCTGTTGGGGCGTGGCAAACTTATGTTTAAAAAGTCGTTACCATGGTGACAACTTGTTTAGGTAACGTAGCCATGGTGTAACCCCAGATTCACAGACTATAGCTGTAGCATAACCGTAGCCGTAGCGCGTTTTCAGTGTTTTCAGTTCATTAAAGTTAATTATGACATTTTGGTCGCCTAAAAAAGTCTTGTTCAGTGTTTGGTCAAATTTAAAGACCCTCTAAAGAGTCGGATGTTCAGTTTTTCCGGTAAGCACATTTTGCTTAAATGGTTTTAAGCCTATTTTTGCTGGTGAAAATTAGCATTAGCATTATCACAGTTAACCATGCATTGTGCTAACCAAGCTAGCAGATAGTGCTATGGTCAGCTCCACCCTCTTATCCAAATATGGTCACTTCTGGCTCCAAAAATCCAAGAAGGCGACGGTCAAAATGCAAACTTGAGGCCTCAGAACGGGAGTCGTCACAGGGTGAAAGGTGACATTACGGTGGCTACGTCCATTATATTTTTAGTCTATGGCAAAAGCTTGAGCTTCAAAGTAACTCCTAACTATATCTGTTAATAAATAGACAAATGTAGATAAATGAATTCAAAAGTACAATATTTGCCCCTGAAATATGGTGGAGTATTAAGTGAGTACAGTACTTAAGTAATTTTAGTTAGTTACATTCCACCACTTTTCAAGAACTCAACCCAGCAATATTAAGCTTTATGATCCAACAACAAGTAAAAAAATGTGACACACACACGTCATCACTCACAGCAGTCAACTTGTATGACCCCCGGCGGCGTCTTTGTGTTGGGTATCTCCTCTCCAGTGATGACGTTGACGCACCAGCAGTACCTGGTCGACCCCGAGCACTGCTGCGGCAGGAAGTTCCCGTTGGCGTCGCACTGCGGGACGTACGCTCCCATCGCGTCGAAGCTGTGATGCATGATGTACTCACACTGACCCATGTGCCTGGAGACGGAGGAGTTGAGTGGCATGGCTTGGCTCAGAGTCAGAATGGTGCAGAGCGTCAGAGACACACTGAGTAGCTCCATGGTGGTGATGAAGAGGGAGTGTGGCCTGTTATAAGTCAGGAGCGAAGGAGTCAAAAACCATCTCAACAGCTCCAAAATCGAGTCCATAGAGTCAAACATTTTTCTGAAAAATGTATCATTTTTGTAATTTCTACCTTCATCCCATTAGATACTGATACCTATCAGCACTGGCTTTGAAATAAGGGAGATTTTCCAGGACCCCACCTGACAATAATTTTTACATTATGAAAAGTGTTTCCTCTCTCGGCTCCAAAACCTTCAGGCTGAAAGAAATGCAGATTTTTGTTTGTTTGTTTTTTAATCAACATAATGAGAACAAGTTTTTAATGAACATAACTACAAAGTTGCAAAAAAAGGTCATACCTGTACATGTACTTAATTTGTCTTTCCAACAATAGCTGCACATGGTTACGTTTCGGCACTCACAGTGCTAACTTAAGTAAAACATCCGCAGTGATATGAGACAATACAAGTGAACCTTTTCAAAATACATATACCTTAACCTAAATCTGATATAAACATGTTTTTAGTGAACTCCTAACGCTAACCTTAACCCTAGGGAGCCATGTGCAATTACAAATATATATACGGCATTATAATTGCACCTAATTTCAAGCATGCAATGGGACATATTGAGCACAAAAACAAATAAGATTTGCAGATATATGAGGTATAATTTCTCTAAAAAACATTTGACATAATAGAGGTATATATTGTGCACTTATGGAGATAATAGTAAACACGCAAAGACAACTTTTCAGCACAGAATCGATTTTCATTTGCTCAAATTAAATTAGTCTTTGCAAGATACTAAATGCTGCTTACATGTATGTTCAAAATATATTTAAATGTAATAATTTAATATTATATATATATATATATATATATATATATACATAGCCTATAATAATACTGGGGTTAAATAAAGTGATAATTGTGTTAATTTTAATAGAAAAGCAGAGCTTTTCCCAGGACTCACCTTTTTCAGGATCAGCTGGTGTGTCGAGTCACGTCTGACAGACTCCGCTGCCTTTTATCAGATCACTGAAGCTTCTGCTTTGCTATTATTTCATTTCCCACGACTTCGCCGTAGCTTTGAGATCATGTTTTATACTAACAATGACTCCTTTCAGCAGGGAATAACTTGGCAGACCTGCAGAGATGGATATTGCTTCATTTACCTAATTTACTTATTGTACATCGTAAGACGAGCCCTTGTGTACAAAGTCATTAAGTTATAAAGTTCACAAACTATTGTAATCATGTTGAGTTTTGGGTTACATCATTTTTAAATCGGCCTTTCAATTCATTGTTCACAGTGTCTCATTGTGTGTCGACTTCCCAGACTTTCACCTTCCAGTATTCAGGTTACTTGTAACTGTAGGTTCAAAAGAAATGTTTAAAAAACTATGTGATACATCAAAATCTATCTTATCACATCTAAAGCTGCTCTTATTTTACAACCTTGTATTGTGGAAATCTGGGTCACAGACTATATTTGCAAGTAAACACTGATTGGATTATAGCATATAATGTCATCCAGCATCCATGAAGCTCTAATTTACAATGAATCTACAATATTTTCGTGTCTCATTTTTAATAAGTAGCCTGTTTCCCAAACTGGTCATTAATTACATCAGTATCGTTACTGCTGAGTAACTGGCGCCACCTCATGTAAAAATAATCTAATAATCTGGGATATCATTTTCATTTCATAATAGACGTTTGTATTTCAAAATGCACCTTTTGTCAGTTTTATTTGTAATGACACTTTTAATTGCTGTCTCACCTTTCAGCCAATCACACGCCACCTAAATCTGCTGCCAGTTTTAAGCACACGTCGGTTAAAGCAACAACACTGAAGTAAATAAACACAGAACACAGACATTTTATTTATTTAGCTTAACAAGGCTGCATGTTATCTAGCTGGGCTAGCTCGGCAGGGCTGTGAGCTTGGATTCATCTGAAAAGCCTTTAACTTGTAGCATGAACAGGGAGAGCAGGTGTTTTACAATAAAAAACACATTTTAATTTCCTCTTTATATCTCTATCGGTGTCAAACATGAGGCTGAAAATCATGTAGAAACTATTTTACATCATTTACATTTTCCCTAAAATGCTTAGACAGCTAAATCATTCCTACAAATTATGACTTTTATGTTATGACTCACTCTGTTCATAACTTTAATTAATAATTAAATAATGGATTTATAAAAAGAATAGGCCAACAATAAAAGATGCAAATAATTTATTGATTTAAATGTGTGTACATTCAGTGTCTGAGCAGTTTTTAATGCATGTGTGGATGTTTGTTATTTTCAGGGGAAACAAGCAGATAATAATTACATCTTATGGAGTTTATTTTAGTGGACTTTGACTCAGTATTTAAAAAATCCTGCCATGACTTTTTCGCTATTATTTGTCCTCAATTAAATCTAGAAAACATCATGTATTATATGATAAACGTGTGATATTCACTTTTTTTCAGTTGAAAGTTTACACAATCAGTGTTGTCAAAGCAAACACTGGAAACATTTGTGAGTAAGTAAGTTTGTTCTCAGCAGTTCCTCCACCTTGTGTGCAAATAGTGACTGAATTAAACAACCTTTAAATAGTTTTTAGGCCCGAGGTGATTCTGCTCTGCTGCTCACATCTCTTTGCACAACACTGTGTTCTTCAGTCTCTAAATGTTCTGTGTCGTCCACTCAGCCAGTTTCCCCCCAGTGGTCACTCATGTAACTACAACAGAAAATCCCCTGCAGCCCAAGAAGCATTTTCCCCCCATAGACCACTGCTATAAAAGAATAATAACAAAAAAATGTGCATAAATTGTACATGAATATAGATAAAGATTATACATTTTGTGAGTTTCATTACCTTATTTACCTTTTCTAGTTTACTGCTTCTTCTCTATATGTTGAAATGTTTGACTAATATAGTTGAACTTTAAGTGAATGATCACCATCGTTCACTCCAGTATCCAGCTCTTGTAATACTTCACTTCCTCTTCCACCTCCTTCCACAACAGAACATCAGAGATAAGTTACGTGTTTATAAAGAGCAAATAGAAAACAGAACGTTTGCTGTTGGCGACTAGTCCCATATGTCTCACACACAGGCTTCACAGCTCAAAACTATTAGAGAAATGAAACACAAACATTTTTTTTTTTTTTGCCGTTATCTCGGAGCAGTTGGCATTTTCTGAGGTGTTTTCATGATCGTGCAGGTGCACACTGCCTGCTGGGGATGAAACCAACGTTTAAATCCGGTATTTCTGCAGCAGACGCCGTGTTAAGTTCATACAGCGAAGAAGAGAACATCGGGGTCACGTTTTGGTTCAAATCCAACAATTTCATCCTTTGCAAAACAGTGTGTAAGAAGAGAGAAAGGGCTGGGCGTCACTTCATAATGTTAGCATCAGTCAAAATACATGGTGTGAATATCATCTCACACCTATAAAACATCTGTGTAACTGGAAGTTGTAGCCTCTGCTTTACAAAACATTTTAGGTTTTTTGTGTGACAACAACCTGTTTTTCTCTCCCTCTTGGCTATTTACTGAACATGTTTGTTCTTACAAATAAAACAGTACTGAAGTAAACATTTTAAACAGATGGGTCATGTCCTCAGGGCGTGGGCGGTGGGTTTAAAAGTGTGAGGACCGACCATCTGACATTCAGACGGAGGACGAACAACGAAGGACACATCTGTGGTGAGTTTATTTCTCTCAGTGTGTTTTAGGAGATCAGAACAGGACAACAAACTTCTGAACTCTTTGGAGTTTATAACTGAGCTAAAACACAAGGGCTTGAATTAGCATTAGCAGCAGCTAAATACAGCTCTGGAGGAGAGTAAACAACAGTAAACAATGAGGCTGATATCAGTGGTCAGATTAACAGTAACGATGGATTACATGCTGCTGTTTCCTCGTCAATCACTCGTGTAGGTAGGAAATTTGAATCCAGCACATGAATGGCGGACTCCGCCACTAACAATGAAAATGAGGCTGTAACTCAGGCGGTAGAGCAGGTCATCCACCAATCAGAAGGTCGGTGGTGGCTCCTCAGAGCAGAAATAAGAGCTTTGGGACAGTTGCAAGATGGTGGACCAGAATGACTTCCGGTTCAAGTGAGGAGCGAGGAGAGATCAAATAAGGGACTCAGGATGTAACGTCTGAACCAAAGGCTGCACCATCAGTGTATGAATGAGTGTGTGAATGTTAGCATGTGGTGTAAAAGCACTTTGAGTGGTCGATAAGACTAGAAAAGCACTTTATAAATGCAGTCCATTTACTAATTAAAACTGCTATATAGAGAGCTAATTACAGAATGTAAATACATTGAATGACTATTGCAGAAAAATAGTATCAAAAACAGGTTGTAATTTCATGGAAATCTTAAAGATTGTGACTGTAAACTCTTCAGGACTAATCAGCTCATGTTTTTTTTTTTTTGCTAAAACACATTGAGCTTCATTTTCAATTCTAGTAAAGAATCCAAAGTTTCTAAAGATAGTTTGCAGAAATTTCCACTGAAATGTTGGCGTTCACACAAGAGACAATGTCTTGTGAAAATCAAAGGTTTAAGAGGTTAAACTGAGAAAGCAACAGAATAGAAAATAGTCATCAATATGTTGAAAAGTTAAAGTAAAATGTACAAACTAAAGCTTTAAACAATGGAGATCAATCATTGTAAGAACAGTAGAATGATGTTCATTTAATCACTACAAGACACAATAAACCAACCATGCAGCTAATTTTATTCGTATATATAAACACATAGTGTTTAAACACTTAAAGGCTGCTGATATTCATGATTCTTTTCATCTCTTTTCATTTGTTCTTTTTAAATACTGCATATATTGTCTTATGTTTCCTCCCTTCATCTCATCTTGAGTTGCAATTAACAATTATTTTCAGATATCAATGAATCTGTTGATTAATTTCTCGATTAATCAATCAGCTGTTTGGTCCATGAAATTTAAAGAATTGATGAAAAATGTTGATCTCTGGTTCCCAAACTCAAGCTGACGTCTTTTAATGTCTTGTTTTAACCACAATCTAAAGATCTTCAGTTTACTGTCATAGAGACTAAAGAAACCAGAAAATATTCACATTTAAGAAGCTGAAATCAGAGAATTTGGACATTTTCTTCTTAAAAATGACCCAAAATGATCAGTTATCAAAATAGTTTGCTAATCACTGCAGCCCTAATCTCGTCTCTTCTTCTTTGTCTTTTTATGGTGTAAAGACTTTGAATTATCTTGTTGTTGAAAGCAGCAAGTTGTTTGATGTGTGAATTATAGCATCTTAGTAGACATGGCTTTTGTTTTGAACATGTCTTCACTGATCTGTGTTACATCTCCAGGTCGTATTCTAGCAGTGAAACACTTGGTGAACCCTGAGAAATGCGTCCAGACGTGGTAACTGCAGCGCTGCTGCTGGTTCTGATGTTTGTCCATCACACTGAGCAGAGAGAAGGTGAGAACTAAACTCTGACTAAAGCATCATATCACAGCAAAGTTCAGTCAACACTGTATTAAGTACAATTAAAGTACATTTTATTCTACTTCTATTTCTACTCTTCTTCATTTCAGAGGGAAATATTTCACTTTTTACTTGACTACAGTACGTTTATTTGTCATCTGCAGTGACTTTTTATTTTTCAGATTTCAGATTAAAACAGTGTTTCTCAACCTTTTTGACCTGTGACCCTTTACATGACAGCAGCATCCAGCTGACGCTCCTTGTCATGTTTTATATGTCTCTAATTTGTTAGCAGCTCAACCAAATACACATTTCCTCTTTAAACTAATGTCATGGTTTCATTTATAACTGTTTGAAATGATCCAATATTTCACACAAGAATCAAAGATCAGAGAAAAAGTAATACGTTTTCTTGAAAGTAGCATAAATATGTAGCCACCATCAAACACCTTCTTACCTTTAAACTAGTTTTTTAAAAAGACATTTTATATTTACACATACATATACATCAGATATAACCTGTCAGAATTCAAGTTAAAGATGCTTGAAACTAACACCGACCTCCATCTGGTAAGAGTTTTGCTCTTAGATGTTTTATTACAGAGAGTTTATGAAACCCAGAACCAGTCAAACATCCTGCCATTGTGTTACTTATGGATGGAATTATAGTGAAAATAAATGATTCCTCTTTTTGCTGGGGACACCCTGAAACCCCCTCAAGGACCCCATTTTGACCAGACCCCATTTTGAGAACCACTGCCTTACTAAGACAATTTCAGACCAGTTACCTTGAAGTCTAATAACATACAGTACAGGAGTATTTGTCCTTGATAAGAAAAAATAATTATCCTAAAATAAGATATTATAAATTTCTTGAATTTTTTCTGTTTTGCAGGGCAGTTTAGTACAGTGGTTCCGAAACCACTGGGTCACCAGGTGAAAAATGGGGGTCAGAAAGAAGAAAAAACAGATGTTGGTTGTTGTTTTTTTTACACAAATCTGTTTTCTTTTGGGGGCTGCTGCTATAACTTCCTTCTAGCAGGTCTGATATCTTCTGATAGGAAACCAGCAGATGGCAGATTTGTTTTAATTCTGGATCTTAGTTTTATCATAATTAAGTGAATGTGAGAGCTGTTTGAGAATGAAAGCACTGGTCTTCCTACAGATGGTAGTACTATGGCGGGCCTGTGTAAGAGATATCCACAGAGGTCTTGTAGTGACGGATGGTACCGGCTTGATGAGGATCGCTGCATGAAATTTATCTCGACTCCCAAAACCTTCGATAAGGCCGAGGTGATACAAACACACACACACAGGCATCAGAAATCAGACTCATCTCACGCTGACAGTTTAACTAACCCTTGTTCACATTTCAGGATCAATGCTACGACTTAGACGGCCACCTGGTGTCTATTCACAATGAAATACAGAAGATCCGTGTGGACTGTCTCGCCTGGAGGCACAGTCAGAAAAAAAATTACTTTTGGATTGGAGCCAAAAGCCGCAGGGTGAGTAGCGAACGCCTCGATGTGATCAGAGGACGGACTGAGTGGCTGAACTGTTGATGTTGAATGTGAGAATATTCGTCTCAGTGATCAATCCAACACAAAGTAGAAGTAATCAGACTTTTAAAGGCATGAATATGTATCTGGAGTTAGCAGCGGCTAGCTTAGCATAGCACAAAGACTGGAAACAAGGGGAAACAGCTAGCTCAGCTCTGTCCAAAGGTAACAAAATCCACCTACCAGCACCTCTAAAGCCAAGGAAGGACTTTACCATGAGGCAAGGTAGGCAACTACCTGGGGCCCCCAACTATAAGGGTCCCAAACAGCAGTAGATTTACTATGATGTTTAGATATGTATATATTTAGATTATATAAGAATTAAAAGCTCCACCTTGAACACAGGTTAAGTAAATTTAAGTACATTGTGCTAATAATTCCTCTCTCTCACTAATGCAGGAGTTTTATTTTTACTGTTCGGTTTGTTAGATGTGACAGCAGGTCAAACTAAACCACCCTCTTAAACTACACTTGTCATTTCAAGTGTCTCCAATGTGGATCAAATTTTATATATATAAAAATCTGATTACAAATCCTCTTGGTTATCTCGGGCTACATGCTAATCAGGGTTGGTGCTACTCCAGTCAGGAGGTGGTAATGCACCTGTAACTGCTAACAACAGTAGAAGAAGAATGATTTATGTGGTTTAAATCCAGCTTGAGTTCCACGTACTGCCCCATAGGACAAGAATGTTCTTGTGTCTTCAGTGAAGACTCAGTCCAGTGTTTTCTCCTCCTGAATATATGGCAGTAAAATGTTAATCTCTCATCGTCTCTGATCCCTAACTGAGTGTTTTGTCTTTTCAGGAGCAATTCGAATACACTGATGGATCTGATTTTGATTATAATAACTGGCACTACAAGTTTTCAAACTACTTCCTGGATAAATACAGCTGCGCGATATCAAACTACCAGGGTAAGCAACAATGAAACAACTATTTTTTTTAAAAAATGTATGAAAAAGAACATTTTTTGGCGTATATTTTTGATAAAGGTGATAATAATAATAATAATAATAATGGCATATTTACAGCTGTAGGATTATAATCAGCTGCTTTCAGCCTTGTCACAGAAATGAAGAAGGGAATTTAAATCATTAAAATGAAATAGTAGTAAAACAAATGAAGGAAATGTGACAACCTGTGTTTCTTCTGTAGCAGCTACTTGTGTGAAGCGACAAGATTATTCTGCCTGAATGTTGACGTTGATGTTTTTCTGTTTTTCTGTCTCCTGTTTTTCAGAGTGGGGAGTTTGGGGTTTCACAGGATGCACCCGAAGGCTCATGTTTGTGTGCGCAAAACGTATGTGATCGTCATCGACTTTCATATTTTCCCTTCGGTGTCGATGGCGACACATGATCGGCTGGACCAGTTTGCTTCACAACAACTGCTGCTCACATAAGCTTTTAAATTTAAGCAATAAACACTTCAGTAAACGTGTCCGATGCTTCCTGTCTCATTATTTCTGTTTAGCAATATGACTGCTGAGTCCTCCTGCCTCTGTCTAGTAAAGTCTGCATTTACACATTTGTTTGAGACGTCCTCTTCAGAAAAATGACTGTATTTACATGGACTTAAGTATCCCGGTTTAGATCATGTTCAGGATATGACATTTACATGGAATACAGAGAAATCTGGTTATTCATTACCCCATGTACATGATAGATACTAGTATCCTTGCTACTGATTACTGTCTGCTATCAGCGCAGGCGTCTGTGATGTTTATAACACAAACCAGCTCTGTAACTCTGAGACCACTTAACTTATAGCAGGCTTAGCACTAACATTTCAAAGTTGCTGGATCAGAGCCACTTCCTCGGTTTTGATGTTTGTTTCTTTATTATTTTCCAGTGTCCTGTGGCCTGTAGACTACACTGTAAAAAAAAAAAAAAAATCGTAAAAAAATGGTAAAAAGTCTGGCAGCAAAAGTTGCCAAACACTTACCGTCAAATAACAGTGAAAAACCTTTAGTTATTCTACAGAGATTTATTTTAAAAATACGGATATTTACTTTGGACATTGTCTACATTTTTACAGTCCAACCATTATAAAATAAAAAGAAAAAGTCATTATAAAACATTGCTAGAATGTTAAACAAATGTATAAATCTGCACAAAAAATGAAAAAGATTGCAGAACTACCTTAAAATTACCTCATTTAAATGAAGAGTCTTGTTTTCATACAGTAATCTTTGGTAAATTCATAGGATTATCCAATCCATCCACAAGAACTCCCCATCAAAGTACAGATTTCTGGATGTAAAACACAGAAAAATTATGTAAAATTGCGTTCAAATTACCCTCCTTTAACACCTATTAATGGTATCTTGATACCATTAATCAAGATATTTACACCAAAAGTTTTTGATTCTATTATTATCGCGACGGACATTTGGTTTGCAGGCAGCCAACACTGAGCTGTTAGCGTAGCAACAATCAAAGCACACGTTTGAAATCTTTATTAACAGCAAACAGAACATAATTAGAGTTTGGTGTCCAGGCTCTGAGTAAATAACTTCCCCCACGTTGGAGTCTACGGGTGACGGTGGGGCTGAATGAGCAGGCAGCAAACCTGTGAAGCAGAGCAGCAGCAGCAGCAGCAGCAGCGGTATTTGCATAGCAGAGAGAGAGACAGGAAGTCTTGCAGCTGACATAAACTGCAAAATTGGGCGGGTGCGTCTGGTAGATGATGTGGAGAGTGAAACATGTCATGAGTGTAGTAGTGCAGCTCGAGTTGACTGCCTGAAATAGCTTGCAGGCTTTGTTCCATATATCAAATGTATCAAAATGAATAAATATAATTGCATATTTAAAATAAAATAATAATAACTTTATTTATATAGCATCTTTAAAAACAGAGTTTACAAAACACTTAAACAGACGAAGCAAAAGCAGCATACTCAGCAACATAACAACAGAAAGCAAAACTGTAAGGCCGAAGACAAGACAAAAGACGCAAAAACACAGTAGAGAGAAGACAAAGAGACGGTAAAAGAGATTAAAAAACAAACTATATATATATAAATAAACGAAAATAAAAAGAATAAGAAGACAACATCACATTAAAGCAAGTCTTGATGATGATGTATTGCGGCGGTCTCTTGGTTGCCTGGACTAAGCCATAATAAACGGTTTGGTATGAAGGTTCGGAGATTACCATTAAATGTTTCTTGTGAAAACCAATGTAAACATTCAGTTCTTCTTCTCTTTCACCTTGAAACTGTCAAACAAACATTATAATCTCACACTCAACCTGTAAGGACGATGTTTTAGAGCTCGGAGCAACAGTGACGACGACCACCGGTGTTTGCTTCAACAACAATGGATGTAGGAAGTTTTAGGGTATGGATGTTAATTATTCTAATGGTCAGATGTTCTCCCTTTGAAAAGTAAATTATTATTAGTAACAGATTCCAGTGGACATGAATGTTGCTGTAATTCATTTTCAAACCTGGACCCTGTTTTCCATCTTTTTGTCGCTAAGTGACTAATGGGGACAACAGTTCTGTTTTATATTGTGTAACCAAGAAGTCTCACTGTGAAACCTCGCAAGAGTTGAGTTGTTGTCAAAATCAGCTAAATATTCTGCCATGACTTTGAAAATCCTTTCGATAACACTAAGCCATGCTTCCCAGCACTCCTCTCTACAACTCTGTAATGGTTGAATATTTAGTCTTCCTGCAACAACTCAACTCTTGCAAGATGTCAGGACGAGACTTCTCCTTGAGTGAGACTTGGTTAGACACAATAACAAACAGACTGGATCAAGTGAAAGGTAAAGGTAATGTTGTCAAACATTTATTATAACAAGCCTGAGCCTGTCAGTGGCAAAAACACTTTTAGTGGATGTATTATTAATTACATTATAGCTCATTTAGCGGCTGCTGGGTGAAGCGGCCTCGCTCAATACTGGACCGATTTCAAAAACTGTTGTCCCCATCAGTCACTCAGACACAGCAAGATGTGAGAATAGGGTCCAGGTTGAAAAATACCAAAGTTTCCCTTTAAGTATTTTGCATATCATCCTGTTGACAATGATAATATCTACCATCAAGTTTACCAGCTGGGCTTTTTCACACCTTTCTTTCTATTCTTCTTTGTTCACTTTTTAATTATTGTAATATTACTTTATTTCCAAAAGTGAAACTAAAAACCCTGAAAAATGAAGCCAATGTGGAAGTGACTTAAACCTGCATTCTCTCTAACGGCCAGCAGGGGGGCGACTCCACTGGCTGCAAAAAGAAGTCTGATTGTATGGAAGTCTATGAGAAAATGACCCTACTTCTCTCTTGATTTATTACCTCAGTAAACACTTTCCTAATGAGTTCATGGTCTCGATCACTAGTTTCAAGTCTTCTTCAATACATCATGATGATCACTTTGTAAATTATGGCCCCATTTAGAGTAAAATAGACGATAAAAGCAGCGTATGCTTTAGGGCGTTGTTACATTGTGATTGACAAGTTGCTCCCATGGTGACAACGTTGATTAGGTTACATAACCATGGCGTAACCCCGGATTCACAGAGTGTAGCCATAGCCGTCGCTATTTCAGTGCGTTTTCAGTTCATTATTGTAATATTTTTGTCATCTAAAAAGTCTTTTTCATCATTTAATTGAACTAAAAGACCCTCTAAGGAGTCGGATGTTCAGTTTTTCTGGTAAGTTCATTTTGTTTTAATGGTTTTAAGCCTGTTTTTTTGGTGGCAAATATTAGCATTAGCATTATCACAGTTAACCATAGACTGTAAATGCACCGTGCTAACCAAGCTAGCAGATAGCGTCTAAATATGGCCAATTCTGGCTCCGAAAATCAAAGATGGCGACTGTCAAATCGCTAAACTTGAGGCTTGAAAAAACAACAGTCCACAAACCACTGGATAACATCACTGTGGCTACATCCATATTTTTTTTATTTTTACAGTCTATGCTGGAGGGACAAACAGGAAGCAAAAGTGGCTGCGGTCCAGTTCATACAACAATCATATTATGCAATAAAAAAAAACATGCAACATACAACATTTTGCTACTTTACTTACAGGCTTGTTCCTTCACTCATAATCAATAGAAGAGCTGATAAAACTCAGTAAGATTTCAATTAAACAGTATTTTATCTAAACTTTTTTCAACTTTTTTTATGCATTTCTATATTTTCACAGCTACACACACAAACACACAAACACACAAACACACAAACACACAGACAGACATTAAACTGGTTTCCTCCCAAAAGCAAATTTTCATGCTCACTACCTCTTTTCACACTTCAGTTCCAACTGTCACGCATGAGATTTTACTTCCTCTCTGCACAGTCATGAACATTCTCGATCTTCACTCTGCTGTCGTTCTCAATTTTAATCATTATATGGTCTCCAAGTTGTTCCGTTATTATTATCAGGAAGCAGCTCTACAAAAATCAGGTAAGAGCACACAGACTTATAGTATACTCCTAGAAAAAAACTTGAAATTGACTTTTCTAATATGCAGTCGTGCTGTGTGTCTGTGACGAAGAGACTATGCTGCTGTTTCAGACCTCATTTTTACATTTTACAATGTTTTTTTGTGTCAAAACAGATAAATGGCAAAATAAAGGACACACCTGAGTAAAATGAGGGCTCTTAAGATGAATGAATGTAGTTTGGGTTCCTAAATTAATGAATAGTTGATTGGAGCAAAAGGTAAATATAAAATACAGCTTTTGGAGCGTCTCCTGCTGATCAAAAATCACATAAAAACTGTTTTTTTTTTGGTTTTGCACATAATGATTCTACGTGAGGAATTTAATGCTAAAGTTGTGCAGGTACATTTTATTTTAATTTAAGGTGTTAATTTGTGTTTTCTCATGATCATGATGTAGCAAAAAGACCAAAGTCAAATCTGTGCACTATGTGGTCAGAGTGGTGAGTGCATTTACCAGAAGTATGTGGATATTCAAATTAATAATTTAAATGATGTTAAAGGAAAATATTGTATTTCAAACTTTGTGGCAACAGTTTGGGCCAGACCCTTTTCTGTTTCAATATTAACACTCTCTAGTCCAGGTTCATTTTTGGGTTTTTTTTGCAGATTTTTCAATTATTTTTTAAGCCTAACTTATCATTTAGTCAATTTAACAAAATATAAATCAAATGACAAGAAAATTCACACAGATGCCTCTAAAACTTTACAAATCTTTAGTCACAATCACTGATAAACTATTTATATACACAAACACAACAGGGAATGTAAGAAATAAAGTTTTAATACTGTTTACTTACAAGTAATTTTATCTAGTTTTTGTGCCTTTTTATTGAAAGTACGAGCACAGCAGCTGTGACATGGACTTAGATTGTTCAGGTGTTCGTTTACTCACTTACACACTGATACAGATTGTTGGACAAATTAAATCTCGCTGTGCTTGTTGATATATTCAGCAGTGACTCACTCGTGTGTTATACATGAACCCTTTGGGACATTAGTCACAATAACACATTAAAGACTTCCTCTTGTCTCAAGTCACACTTCCTCCCGTCGTTTCTTTCACTTTGTCTCTTTGTAACACTCGACTAATTTGCTGTCTTTCTCTGATGAATTCATCCACTACTCCTCTAACTTTGTCATTTTTTTTTTCTACAGCATGAGACATCCGACCAACCTTTACCTCCTCTTCCTCCTCCTCCTCCTCTTCTTGTCCTTCTGCTGGGGTCAGAGGTCAGACAGTGACAAGCCCTCCTGCGATCGCTGTGACCTGCAGCTCTCCTGTAACTGCTCCTATGGTGGATTCACCAGTGTTCCCATGGTAACAGGCAGCGCCCTGACTCTTGATCTCTCCTTCAACAACATCACCGAGGTGACCGATGATGACCTGACAGGCCACGGGGCACTGAGGGCTCTGAGTCTCCACGGTAACACTGAATCCGAATTTTATTGGGTTTTTAAAGGAATAAGGCTGAAATATATGAAAGATGTAAAATGCCTAAATTAAAACATATGATGTCATAAGTTGTTGAATGAAAAACAATCTGTATGTTCAGCTTTTTGTCCGTGATTGGACAATTTGATTGTTTTTCATTTTGAAATGGACACACTAACAGGCACGAAAGATTCGTGACACAATGAAAAACAAGTCATTCAGTTTGAAAGACAAAAAGTTGAATAATTGTGTTTTTAACATCTTTCTTTTTTTTAACTATGACAGTAAATGCATACAGGAAATGTAAATACATCTAACAGTCTACAGACATATATAATGTGTATCGTATTTCACTGTATTTTCATTGTTTCCGTTTTTTTTAAATTTGGCACTTTAAATCTTCCACAGTGGAAACCTGCTCTGAAAGATCTGTGGAATTAGTAAGACGTTACAGACGTCACCTCCACAGTACCTGATATGTCATTTAAATTTCTGTAAACCGAAACGTGATGAAGTAAGGAGTCATATCTACAAACAGCTTGTATTTCGGAATATTAATACTCAGTTTCAACAAGTTGAGTTGAATTTCTTTCATTAGTTGTTCTGAAAAGCTGAAAAGAGGAATAAGTGGGTGTCTTATACTGTGCTGGACAGAAAAAAACAAAATGATTATTTTTCTAGCATTCAACAACCAGAGCTCTCATGAAGCTTTGACTAATGATTTCAAATTATACCAATGAATTAATTAGCCAATTAAGAAAAATACAACATTGCTTTAAACAAACATTAACAATTTATGTTGTAAAATTTTAAAAAACTACCACAGAATAAAGAAATAATGTTCTAACCTTTTGTTTGAATGCTTTCTTCTTGTCTTCCAGGTAACAAACTATCTGTGATCCATCAATCAGCGTTTAACTCTCTGCGGAACCTGGAGACGCTGGATCTGTCTGACAATCAGCTGACGTCTCTCAACCACACCTGGTTCAGCGAGCTAGCAGCTCTGCGGCAGCTCAACCTGCTCGACAACCCATACAGGTAAAGACGTGAGGTTACAGCATAAACACTGAGCAGAAAGCTCCACATCACATCATGATGTTTTCTCCTCTGCTCTGCTCTCCTGCAGCTGCCTGGGTTCCCCCCTACTGTTTCAGGGGCTGGTCAGTCTGAGGAGGCTGGCGTTCGGAGGTCCTGCTCTGGAGGAGGTCAGGAGAGGAGATCTGTCTGGAGTCACTCAGCTGGAGGAGCTCACTCTGCACGCCAACAACCTGAAGAGGTACTGACACTGTTTATGTGTGTCATTGCTCCAGAGCCAAATGTCCTCACAAGGAGATTAAGAAAATCCTGCAGCATGAGGAGATTTTGTCCCTGAACACCTCCTTTACAAACTAATTAAAGCCTCCATGTGCAACTCCTCGTGGTCGTATCAATAAAGACACGTCAAACATGTTGCTAACATACATCAGAAAGCATAAAGATGGCAATATTTAATATTCTTCTTATTGTCTAAGAAATGCCATGAAAAGACCAAAAATGAGTGAACTCTCTCTCTGCAGGTATGAGTCCGGTGCTCTAGCGTATATTTGGCCGTTGGGTCGCGTCACTTTGAGCCTCCATGGTCCATTTTTAAACAACACAACTCTGGCCTCAGCTGTGATCGACGACGTGTCGTACCCTGAGACACATATCGTTCTGGAAGACCTCCATCTGATTGGCAAACAGTCTGTTCAGCCCCTCACAGTGATTAACAGCAGGAAAGTCAGGTATGGCCACCATCTTCTGTTTCAGCATCCATGCAGAATTCTTGATAAAGAGCTGAGCAAAACACATTGCTATGGCAGCGTTCAAAACACTTGTGAATTATGATGGTTTAAGTGACAGCACTCTCTAGTGGCCTTAGTAATGAGCGACAAAGATGTAAAAGTAACGTTATGTTACTATAAACAACTATAAACTATAACAACACACATTACTGTGAAAAGAACATGGAAGATTTTGCTTCTGTACGCCTCTTTTAGCTAAATCCTCTATGTTCGGCCTTTGGCGACCTCTAGTGGTAACATCGGTAAAGACACATGCAGGCACTAGAAGCCTTCTGGTGGGTGGGTGAGTCAACAAAATGTGTTTTGTTGCTTAAAACGTAAGCGCCTCAAATATGGACACCCAAGTGTATTGTTCAAGGTAAATAAAGTGAAATAAAATGTGTTAATCCTACAGTCGTCCTGAGGCGTCCACTGACGTGAAGGGGTCGATATCTTTTCTTTTCATCATCATGCAGTTACAAGCTTCTTTTGTCATTTCAAAGACTTATAGACTTGTAATTGTGAATGTGAGTCAAATGTTATGTTTTTTTGTCAGTAAATTGTGTCAAAATGTAAAGCATGGTAGAAAAATCTGTCAACCTGATGATGATGTCACTTCAGGAGCTTGTCCCTCCATAACCTCTCTATATCGGATGCGACCACTGTCGACTTGCTGGTGGCATTGGATGGTGCGTTGCTGACCTCCTTTTCCTGTGATGTCATCACGCTAATCGGTGAAGGCAGGTAGGAAACCAGCATGATCTGTCAAATTTAGAAAAGTTGTCAATATATGAAGCAGAAGCACAGCTGGATAGTGATGTTTCTGTCAGCATCCCAGTGGCTTGGTAATTTCAAACATTGTTTTTACCAACCAGATAGATATTTAAGCTGCTTTAAATTCATAGCAAACATTTACAATAACCAATCAGACTATCAGGCGTTACAAGGAGGACATGTTTGAATACACTGTATTTTCATGTTAATTATATAAATCGTCAAAGTGTGTTCACATAAACAGCATATATGGGTGCAGACCCAAAGTCAATTTTTCCTCAAGTTTTGTCAGTATTGATGACAAAATGCTTTATAATAAAAATATAATACAACAAATAATGTAGTTTCATGATCATCTTTTTGGAAGATTTGCTTTTTCTATTTTTAAGTTTGTGTGTTAAAAAGTAACAAAAATTTGAAAAGTGAAAATAATGTTTTTGATGCTCAAATACAGATAAAAACAGCCTTTAAAATAATACTGCACTGTAAGGAAAGACATAATGAACTTTATAAACTGTTGCCTTGCATGAACAGTGTCATTGTTTGTTGTTTTTCGGTTGGTGTTAGGTGGGAGCCAGCCAACATGACTGATCATAAAAGCATCAACGAGCTCTACTTACGAGATGTTGTGGTGCTGGATGTCTTTGAGTTTGTCTCGTTCCTTAAACTAAGGTTCCTGCTGAAGTGCCCCAGGAAGATATCTGTCATAAACTCCAAGGTGCAGAACAAGATGTTGTTTGTCACAAGTGTGTAAAATGCGGTCACTACTACATCATTCCGTTACATAGCTGGGCAAGAAGTGCAAACATTTTGTGAATGAATTGTCAAAGCAGAATTAGGCATCCTTATGTAAAGTCCGAATTCGGACATCAAAGTGATTCAAGGGAAGTCAACAATTTAGGCCAATGAATACTGACTGTAGTCTTGAATAATTTTCTCCTTAAATTGTTATCGTAGTCTCATAGTTCTGACTTGAAGATGAAAGTCTGACTTAAATCTCTAAACATTTTTTTACACTTTTTTTCACAAAGCGAAAAATTAATTTAAATGTTAATTAATATGAATTTTAAGATATTTCAAGGTTAGGTATTTCAGTTATACTTCAGATTTACTGAAACTTTAACTCCAAACTCACAATCCCATTGAGGTAATAGCATAAACTGAAACGTTCTAAAATGCACAACAATTTTCATCTTTTCACCATCGGGTGTGACCAGGCACTTAGTCCTCTTACCAACAAAACAAATAAATTAATTCATGAATGAATCACTATTATATTTTAGTCCAACTCTCTGAGCTCTATCAGTGAAGCCTGACTTCTGCCCTCAGGTGTTTTTGATGCCCTGTGCCACGTCCAAGCTGCTGGAGAACCTGCTTTACCTGGACCTGTCCGACAACCTGCTGACTGATATGACTCTGACTGAGACACTGTGCGGCGGACACAGCACTATGAAGGACCTACGAGTTTTAAACGTCAGCGGAAACGCTCTGAAGGTGCCTTCATGAAACTTCCTTAAAAAACAAATTCAGCTGTGTAGAAACTGTGTTTTTATTAATGTTGTATGTTGAATTCACACTGAACGTAGGCATGGAACCTTTGGTTGGTTTTGTCCAGTGACAACTCCAATAAAGGTTATTCAAACTAGACGACCGCATCCCAAGTTCCATTTTATGTCACAGTGCCTCAGTCAAGACTACAAGTAAAATATACTCATTACAGTTTAGAATAATACTCTGACAGTTTAGAACAATGTTGGGAAATCAGATGTGGAACTCCTCAAACTGCAAGACAGCCGACCAAAATGTCCAGTCATCCAGTCTTTCACATAATTTATCAGACTTCATGACCTCAAACTGCACGTCAAAAGTTTTTTGTTTTAGGATAAGAATATGAAAATGTTCTTACATGAGGCCCAATGATTTTCTCAGACTTGACGAAGCTCCTCCAGAGCCACACAAGACATGATACAACTATTTTCATGGGCTGAGTAGTACTGCTGAAGACTAAACTGATCAACTCATGTAAAATCAGTGTCATGCTTTGGTTTTGAAGAAGAAATTGCCTGCTGTCTGAAGACATGTCTGTGTTCAGTCTTTGTCCTTGGCAAACCACCTGGTAGCGAATCTCTTCAAACTGACCCACCTGGATGTCAGCAGGAACGGCTACATCTCCATGCCGCAGACCTGCACCTGGCCCACTACTCTGCGATACCTCAACATCTCCAGGGCCAAACTGACCACTGTCACCTCCTGTCTACCCACAACTCTGGAGGTATGGCCACAGGACCATATACCACCATAGCAGCAAATACATGTATTGATACTACACTTTAACACTGTAATTCATCGTGTTCAGGTGCTGGATCTGAGCAACAATGATCTCAAAGACTTCATACTGCGCCTGCCGGCCCTAAGAGAGCTCCACCTCTCTGGGAACAAGTTCCTGAGGCTGCCCCAAGGATCATTGTTCCCCAATCTGCAAACACTGACTATACAGGTAAGAAACATACAACTGTCATGTTTCTTCTTCCATGTTTGTATTCCCTGTGTGACCTCTTCCTGTTCTTCCTCAGTCAAACACCCTGAGCATGTTTGGCCCCCCAGACCTCCAGGCATATGAACGACTGCAGAACCTCCAAGCGGGTCAGAACAAATTTGTCTGCTCCTGTGACTTCGTCGCCTTCCTCCAGTCGGACATCAAAGAAGCCGGAGATGTGCATTTAACAGACGGAAAGGAGAGTTACGTGTGCGACTCTCCTCTCCACCTGCAGGGAGAGACAGTGGGTCAAGTCCACCTCACTGTTGTTGACTGCCATCAAGTTTTGTTCGTGTCCGTGTGCTGTGGGGTGGCGCTGTTTGTTGGAACTCTGGTGTGTGTCTTGCTGTGGCGCCTCCACGTATTTTGGTACCTGAAGATGACTTGGGCGTGGCTGAAGGCCAAGCGGAGCTCCCGGCAGCGGCAACGCAGAGATAACGTGGATGCAGATCTGTTGTTATCCTTCGACGCCTTTGTTTCATACAGCGAGAGAGATGCTGGCTGGGTAGAAAACTTCTTGGTACCTGAGCTGGAGGAAACAGGGTACTGCCAGGAATTTTTGTTACGCTTCTCAACATAATTATATTTTTAGTACAATGTGTCTGTCTGTCCTGTGTTTTTTTATCTCTTAACTCTTGAACCATGATGTATATGAGGTAACTTCTTTAAAAATCAGAATTCAGGTTTTCAGAAATGTAAAATTTGCATCCAGTTTTTACTACACATGACATATAACATGTCTGAATAAGCCCAGAAAGTTTATCTTGTTGATTAATCGATTAATCATTATTATATCAGAAAAGTGGGGGAAATGGCCATCATTATTTCCTAAAGCCCAATTTGGCATCTCAAAATATCTGGTTTGTCCAACCAAAAGTTCAAAACCCAAAAATATCCAATTTACTACAATGGAAGACCAAGATTTGCAGAAAAATTATTACATTTGAGTAAATTTGAGAACCTTAAACCATCAAATTTCTGGCGGCAGCACTACTGCAGCAACAATTTAGATGGTTACATGTCAGTGGGCAAGAATCTGAAGATAATATTTAGCAAAATCTGATGTGTAGTAAAAATGTATGGTTGTGAAACTTCAGGTTGAAATTCAGTTAAAAAGGTGGATTAAATCTGCAAGAATGTCACGTCCATGTTCTGTTGTATGAATAGGAAAAATCAGAAGTCTACACGGTGTTGGTGCTATGCACTTTTGCAGCTGCCTTTCACCAGTCAGATGTCAGATTATCTCCGAGCACAGCAAACCCTACCTGCCATAATTACAGTCTCAACCAGTGTGAAACATAACCTGCCTCCTTGTTTTTAATCTTCCAGGGAGAATAATGAAGATGAAATGAATCCCAGAGGCAACCGGCCTCTGTCCCTGTGCCTCCACAAGCGGGACTTCCTCCCTGGACAATGGATTGTGGACAACATCATAAGCGCCATGGAGAGAAGCCGGCGGACCATCTTCATCCTCTCTGAGAACTTCGTCCGCTCAGACTGGTGCCGCTACGAGCTGGACTTCTCCCATTTCCGGCTTTTCGACGGGACCGCCGGCGGGGACCCAGCCATCTTGATCCTGCTGGAGCCGTTGGCCAAGGACGACATCCCCAAACGCTTCTACAAACTGCGCAAGCTCATGAACTCCACCACCTACCTGGAGTGGCCTCTGGAGGAGGAGAGGAGGCCGGAGTTCTGGAGGAGTCTCCGCGACGCTTTGAGCGGGGAAGAAGAGGAGGAGAACTGAGAGAGGAAGAGAAGTGAGCACAAAAGGAAGAAAAAAAAGAAAAGGAAGTGAGTGAATGAAATGGACAAAGAGAAGTGAACAAGGAGTCAAAGTAAAGAAGGGCAGGAAGACAAAAAGAAAAGACAGGTGTAGTAAAAAGGCTTTGAGGCGCTTGAAGCAAAAATATCAGAAGTCAAAAAAAATGAGAGAAAAAGAGTAAAATATGTAGGAGGTGAAAGTGATGACAGGAAGATAAATGATGTAGACGAAGTGAGAAGGTTTAATGTCACCTCACAATTTCTCCCATTTGTTCATCCGTAATACTTTTTTATTACCTTCTTTTTATCATTTCTGCATTAATCAGGTCATTCTGGTTTCTTCTACCTTTTTAGGGTCAACGGTTTGATCACTTCAAACTATATTGTGAAAGTTTTTGTTTAAATGATAAACCTTTTTGTTATTATCAACAAATTCCATTAAAAGACCCAAACCAGTAATGTGTTTGTCCTTCTTGTAATACTTCACACCTTACACCCTGTCTGCTCCTAAGCCCGTTGGTTCCCTTTGAAGGTGTAAATCTTTAAAAATAGCTAATATATATATATATATATATATATATATATATATATATATATATGTATGTATGTATATATATATATATATATAGTTTCATTTTTAAAAAAGAAGGACGTGCATTGTTTGATGAGGTGTACAGCAGCTCGTCAGTTATTTTGCTTGTAGTGTGGTGAAATGGCCACTTGGGGGTGCTGTTGGTTTGTCATCTCTGCTACAAGTTGAAGTTTTAATGAATTTGATTCAAGCAACAGGAAACTGCTCCAGCACTTATATGAAGTAAAGTCCCAGCAGTGAGGAGCGAGTGTTGTTTCCCACAACATGGGAAGCTCTCAGTCCTTCAGTGTTCCTGTGATTGAAATGCTTGTATGCAGAGATACATTACAAATCCCAGAGATTTAATAGTAAAATACACATAAAGTTAATACATCAAATTAAATAGAATTATGTATGTAAACATGCAATGAATCCTTTCTCTTTAACCCAAAATAGACACACAAAAGCAGAAAAAAACTAAAGCATCATATGGCTGCAAGATCAAAAGGAAGGGAAAACAGGTATATTAATTAACTTATAGTAAAATACATATGCAGTTAACACCCCAAATGTAGTCTTTGAGATCCAAGCAGCAACTTAATTAAACATATTTTCTCTCAATGTGCATGGTAACAAAACCAATTACTGTAAATGATTGAGTGGACTCTAATACACCAACCTGCAAAGTGTGGATTAATGCAGCAGTGGATGTCTTTTACAATGAGTACAGGACTTCACAGAAACATGTGGTTCTGTAGAAGAAGATATCATGACCATATAGTCAGTGTAATATCATCTACTTTGGATTAATGTTGCTATTATTAACAGCTAACCTCATTGCAACAAGTTACCTACTTTACTTGTAAACGTAAGTGTATTTTGTTGTTGTTTCTTCCTTCAGTTCTGTTTTATTTTTTATTCTATTGTAATTTAAAATCTTTGCCCTATTTATACACTTTCTGTGTGCATTTCATTATGCAATCCTGTATGGTATAATGACAATGAAGCTCACTTAATGTTAATGACGGTGATGGTTATTATAACAATAATGACATAGATTAGTAACAATGTATTTATTTGTTGTTATTAAGCTACATTGATTTAACCCCAATCTTTCACCCCTTTGTTCCAGATGTGGTCTAGTACAGAGCACTGTTTCATTCCACTTGGCAGTGTAGTAAAGTAAACTACAAGGTTTTTGGCAGATGATCTGTGATGTTTTATCCACAGTTCATGGAGTTGCTTTCCCAATGGATCCTGAGATATGCCTTTTGGGCAGCCTCTCAAATTCTGATCTTACAGTCATTCCATCAGGATTACAGAAATCCTACTTGTCATTGCCAAAAAATGTGTTGCAATGAAATGGAGGTCAGATATCTCACTGCCAGCTGGACTGTGGCCCCTGTTGCACCTCTGGAGGAGATAACCTACTCATTAAGGAGTAAGATTTTTATAGCCTATATACAAACTATGGCAACCTCTTATCAACTACATGGAGAATCTCTCGTCTCACATGACTGAAAGTGAGATGGGAGTGTGGCTCTATTCTTTTGTTACATCTTAATTTATTTCATTTTCTGTTAATTTATTTTTTTAAACGTCTGTAATGTATAGAGAGGATTGTATTGTCATTGTGTGGCTGTCTGGTTTGTACAGTACAGCAGGGGGCAGTATGACCGGTTTTAACCAGGAGCGCTGCCGCATTTCAGCGTAGAGGAAGAAAGAAAGACAACATCATGGCAGCCCCCGCAGAACATGTTGAACCCGCGTCCATAGTCGCAGATCCTCCAGAAATGGACAAGACAGACGCTCCAGAAACCAGCAGAGACCCAGACACGGACCCAGATGAGGACGAAGACGAGGACGGAGGCGAGCCGGCCGGGCCGAAGATCCGAGAAACCCCGCAGGACATCCAGCTGGAGGCGATCGCCAACACGGTGGCTCTGCATCCGAGCAGGGACATGCTGGTGTGCGGGGACGTGGACGGGGATGTGTACGCCTTCTCCTACTCCTGCACGGAGGGTGAGAACCGGGAACTGTGGTCGTCCGGACACCACATGAAGTCCTGCCGCCAGGTGCGCTTCTCTGCAGACGGACTGCAGCTGTACAGCGTCTCCCGGGACAAGGCCGTCCACCTGCTGGACGTGGAGCGCGGACAGCTGGTCACCAGGATCCGCGGGGCGCACGGAGCCCCCATCAACAGCCTGCTGCTGGTGGACCAGAACATCCTGGCGACCGGAGACGACGGAGGCACCCTGAAGGTCCGAACAGAGAGTACCAAAGAGGGTCCAAAAGCTGGTCTTAGTAAAACATCCAACTGGAACCAGCTGATAGTTCAGACTGGTCCAATCTGGTCTATTAATGGTCCAAACTGGTCTTTAATGGTTCAGACTGGGCCAATCTGTTTTTTTAATGGTTCACATTGACCCAATATGGTTGAAACTGGTCCAATTTGGTCTTTTAATGGTTCAAAATGTTCCAGTGTGATCTTTTAATGGCCCAAACTAATGGTTCAAACTGGTCCAGATTGGTCTTTAAATGTTTTAAACTGGTTCAGTCTGTGTTTTAATGGTCCAAACTGGTCTTTCAATGGTTCAGACTGGGTACTTGATGGTCATTAGAATCAGGTTTATTGCCAAGTAGGTTTCCACATACAAGGAACTTACCTTGTTGTTATGTTGTACAACAGTCAAAAATATACACAAGATCAAGTAATCATTAATAATGTATAAAAGAGAATGAAATTTACGATAAAAGTATGTAAAACATATTCTAAGTGAGAAGAGAAGAGCTGCTACTGGTTTAAATTTTTTGCAGTTTATCAGTTCCTCCAGGAAATTGCTATTTTGTGATCGCAATAATTAACACCAATTCAAGAAAGAAAGAGCACATAGAACACTGCAAATTGTATTGCAGTTTTTAAGAAAAGCTGCTGCAAAATCAAGTATTTTTGGCTGCAATAATCACAAAAACATTTTGGAGGGTGTGATTAATAATAATAATACAAGTTGCGTTAATGTAACACGCCATGTTAGTGAAAAAAGCACAGATGTGAAAATATAAGACTATAGATTTTACATTAATATAACATGTAGTATCTGTTGGACAGAGTGCATGTTGCCTTGTTGATGAGGCTGCAGTCAGGAAGAAACCTCTTGTGGTGTGAGGTTTTGGTCTTGATAGATCAGGGTGGGAGGGGTCAGATATGCTCACCTCAGGGACGGCGGTTTTACAGTTCTGCCAGAAGTCAGTATATATTTAATTATCTCCCAGCCGTAATTGTAGACATTGACATCAAAGTGGTCGCAGTGACTTTTGTTTTGCATCTTTTCCATCCTCAAGATAATAACTGTCTTTGTTTTTTACTTTGTTTCTGAAGGTGTGGGACATGAGGAAAGGGACGGCCGTCATGGATCTGAAACATCATGAGGATTACATCAGTGACATCGCTGTGGACCAGGCCAAGAGGATCCTACTCACTGCCAGGTAATGTGACCATTGGATCATTACTATTAAGTAACAGGATTCTCTGCTGTTTGCAGTTAGAGGACCATAACAGTGTTTTTTTCATTTTATATCCCATTAAACACACATGTGCATCAGGTTTTAGAATGATTTCCTTCCTCTGAGGCTGCCGTTGTTTTCTATTAAATCTCAAGTCACTTTGAAAATCAATGAGGAGAGACCTGAAAGTTTAAATTTGTTATCCGTCACAGAAAACATGTGAGTTGTAAGTAGGAGCTGTCACTTCAACAATGGATTTCAGTATTGGCTGCCAAACAACAAGCTGAAATTCACATGATAATTTTGACGACATTCAGTGTTTGTTTGTATCGTAGCGTCTCAAACCTTACATATCAGAGCGTCTTTGAACGCACCAAAAAGTAGAGTTTTCTTCAATGGTCTTCTTAAATCTGAGCTCTAAATTGATCTGCTGTAATCTGATGCAGTGGCGACGGTACCATGGGCGTCTTCAACATCAAGAGGCGGCGGTTCGAGCTGCTGTCGGAGTTCCAGAGTGGCGATCTGACGTCAGTGGCGCTGATGAAGCGGGGGAAGAAGGTGGTTTGCGGCTCCAGCGAGGGCACCATCTACATCTTCAACTGGAACGGCTTCGGAGCCACAAGCGACCGCTTCGCCGTCAAGGCCGAGTCGGTGGACTGCATCCTCCCCATCACCGACAACATCATGTGCACTGCCTCCATGGACGGGTACATTCGGTGAGTTGGGTTTTTGAAAGTTTACCGACAAAAAGGTCCAAAACTCCTGCCTTCCAAAGCCTAAATTACAGAGAAATTCGTCTCTGGTCGACAAACCAATAGAGGTTACATCCACTCTGGTATTTGCTTGTTTCTCTTGTCCCTGCCGGCTTGATCCTTAGTTTATTAGTTTCTCACAATCTGGCGAGTTACTAACATGTATTATTGTGATAGTAAAGTTCTGTCTGTCCTCCATCAGAGCCATCAACCTCCTTCCTAACCGGGTCATTGGATGCATTGGGCAGCACGTTGGCGAACCCATCGAAGAGCTCGCCAAGTCCTGGGACTCTCGCTTCCTGGCCAGCTGCGGCCATGACCAGCTTATCAAGTTCTGGGACATTTCCAGTTTACCCAATGCAACTGTCAACGAATACCGCAAGAGGAAGAAGAAAGACGGACGAATGAAGTCTCTCACCAAGAAAGCCCACGGAGACAATGACTTCTTCGCAGGACTTGTAGATGAAACTGAGAAAAAGGAGGAAGGAGGAGAAGAAGAAGAAGAGGAGGAAGAGGACGACAGTGACAGTGACAGTGGCAGCGACTAAAAAGCAATTTCATGTTGCTTCATGTTTGAGATGAGTTGTTGCTGTGCCTTTGGACAGTTTGTTTGATGGAGGATTACAGCCAAAGTGCCTCACAATGTCTGGAGTATGAACGTCTGCATGGATGACACTGAACCTCTGATCTCTGCACTGTTGGCGTCTCATTTTAGAGACTTTGAACTAGAAACAAGCCACCAACGGTGACTGTGTTTACAAATGCGAATGTGAGGTTAAAGACAAAAATATATGGTGGGATAAACGGTGAATGTCCCAGAAGAGTGCAAACTCTGCTTCCGAAATATTTATGACTGTTAAGTCAAATATAAGAAAATGATCATACATTAAAATAAACAGGAAATAATAACTATGTAATGGTTGGGCTGGGTATCAAATGTTCATGCTTTTTTGGCACTGATCAAAGTGTGTCCCACAGTATCATTGTCAAGTACCGAAAGCTGGCAATGAACACCTTGTCAGATCCGTTATCTTGTCTACTTATTCTTTCATAAGATAGTTCCTGATTTAAATTAAAAAACTGGCAATATTTGACTGTATTTTATTTAGGAAAGTTTTAGAACTTTTAATTCTTTTGATTAATGTGAAAACATTTATTTTATTTTTTTTTTTTTACTAGAAAATATGATTTTCCAAGTGAGGTATCAATTAAAGGTATCATTTTGGTATCAGTAGAGGAACATGTTGTATCAGCAGTTGTATCACAAGTTTGTAATGATACCCAGCCCTATGAAATGCTAACAGGCAGAGAGAAAGACTTGAATTAGCCTGTTAACTATAGCTAATAATTTTTTGATACATTTGTTGAAAAATATTTGTATTAAATTTATTTCACTGACACTAAACTGTTTTTTTTTTTCTTAACTGTGCCAAATCCATTTAATTATATTTAACACTTTATAGTCCTAAAATGTGAAGTGGGGTGAAGAAATTTTGAGTACCATATCATGTTTTAGCTTATACTATGAAACATGAAGCTTAGTTTAAATTTGTGGTGCTGGACTTTTGCCTCCCCCTTCTGGCAGTGAGAGTAATTACAAAAACACTGTTGACACATGCTTACGTCATAGGTTCCACCGTAGCCTACTCCATCGCAACTGTTGCAGCTTTAAAACAGTGGATAAATTGTTTTGAGCCTCGCACAATCTCCTCGAAATGACTCCTTTCACTATCAGAATTTGATCCATTTGGTCTGATAACATTTGGAAAGTCTAGAAGAGCCCCACGATTAAGCTATTTTATCCCCATTCAAGTTAGCAGAGAGCTAACCGGAAGTTAGCCGCTTGGCCAGAGGAAATCTCTGGTGCACATTCAAACGGCCAGCACAGGAATGTCGCCACTGACATGAGATTTAAAAACTCTGTATACTGTGAAATACAGAGAGATTTACCTGGCAGTGATAGGTTTAATCAGCATGTGAACTCACATGGGCGAGGGCTTGAATGTAACAGACGTTCATTTATGTAAAAGTTCCACACTGCAGGTTTACATTACTGATCATCATTTTTAAAAACATGCTGTATTGTTTTTAGATTTTTTTTTTTTTTTTTTTAAAGTGTTTTCTGTCTTTGTTAGCAGCCAATGACTCCCTTTCTTTTTCATTTAGTATGAAATTTAAATGTCATATATTTGAAACTAGCTCCAAACATAGACTGTATATAAAGATATATTTATATACAGTCTATGACTTCAAAGTACCGCTGGGGAACAAATTTGTTTTAAGAGTTTGTCTTGACATTGACGTTTTTGAACTCTAGTCTTGAAGAAAAGCTAACGTTATTTAATTTATTTTCACAGTTGAAGACAAACTTACTTTAACTTTAGACTTGATTCCAGTTCAGGTTTAAAAGCTGCTTGGATGTCCAGTCTTTAAAAGACTTTAGTATGCCTCGAAAATATAGAGTCGTGAAAATTATGGTTTATTTGCGTACAAAAATGAAGGTTTAATGAACTTTTAAAAAATGTACAGCTCAGGCTCATATTCCTCCCCTCCAAGATGGTACAGTCGAAGCTGGTTGGTACGCTCCAACAGCCGGCGGGAAACCATCGAATATCACGTGACACGAGCATGGCCATATATGTCTATGAGCATAGCGGCAAACATGGCGACGTAGCTTAGTAACCAGAAGCCTCCCGTACCGAGGAAACACCGAGACGTTTAGGTACATTTCCAGGAGATCGTCGTCCGGTTACCGTTAGGTAAAGTGAGCTGATAAACTGTTAAATACAAGCGGAATAAAACCGAACTCAGATTTTAATCCCTCTGTCAGAGCTGCCTGCCAGTTAGCTGAGGTTAGCATCTGTGCTAACATGTCTGTATTTGTAAACAATGAGTGAACATGCTGCTAAAAGCGAAACTGCTGAGCTTCTGTGTCGGTTTCACAACTGGTGATGCAACACTTAACGTTACAGACTGTTTAATTTATGGAAACCGAAGTGAAAGAGCTATTTCTACCTTTAGTTTTGATTGTGTACTTAATTGAGACAACGCAACGTTACTGTTTGGTCCAATCAGCATGACGACAAACAGCAGCAAGATAAAATAATCAGTCTCTCTATTGAAGGACAGGTCCACAGTTAATACAAGAGTGTCTTAAAACAGCCAGGTGTCTATATGAATAGTGAAAGAGGTTTTCCTCCCTGTAATCATCCCTCCTGTTCGTACTGGACATTAAAAGATAAATAGGAGATACAAATGCATTTAAAAGTCTCTGTGAAGCTTCTATTCAGCTTCAGCAGTCTGAGTTAGTCATATCAAGTGGATATCTGACACATCTGACGTCTTTGTGTTTCCTCGGACAGTGTTTCCCTGTTGAGCTGCAGGTGGAAGTATAGTAACAAGAAGAGGGACTTTAGCACTAAAAAGACTGTAACGTTGAAAGATATCTACTTGATTTGACTCATTTGGACGCTGAAGCTTCATATTAGCTTCAAGATAAACTTTAAATACATTTTATTTAAAGTCAATATGAACAGGAGGAATGATTACAGCAGGAAAAACATGCTTCAAGTTCATTTGGGCTCCTGACTGTTGTTTTAAGACACACTTGAAACACTGTGAACCTGTCTGTCAAAGCATATTAAGTCATAATTTACTGAAGCTACATGTTATAAGTTTGTGTGTAAAGTCTTTATTTTAAAAAGGATAATGTTTGAACAAGCAGCAGACAAAACTGACCTTTTTAATTCAATTTTAATGGTACATTTTGAAAGTGTTCAGTATAATCACTCATGCAGTTTTGTTTCATGAATTCAGTTAATGTTTCTATGAAATTATGGCACCTGTCAACACAGTTCTGGGTCCATAAATCCTGACGTTATCTTCTTGGCATCGAACTTGTTCATGAATCAAATATTCACAGAGCAAAAGGTAATTTATAGCGGCGATCCTGAAGACGATGCTCAGCTTCTGGTGAACAGTTTAGTCACATCCAGATGTTTGTACGTCGGGCATCATTGTTCACCGAGACAGCTGTTAACTTTGTCTCTGGGTGAGAGATTGTTTTTAACACAGTCTGTAATCTTGAGCCTCTTTTGTTAGGATAAACACGGCACAAGGTCCTGTAACGTTTCTGTAAATGAAAACCAAGTCATGTTGTCAGAATAATGATGTAAAGTTCATGTTCGAGAAGGCGAAAGGCGAAATTCTTCTTCTGCTCTGTTTTCTTCGCAGGCTGACCTGTGCGGAGGTTGTCGGTTCAGTTCCCTCCGTGTGACCGAGCTCTGACGCAGCAGGATGCCACGAAATTTTGACGGCTTCAAATCAGGAGACCTGGTGTTCGCCAAGATGAAGGGCTTCCCTCACTGGCCCGCCAGAGTACGCACACACACACACACACACACACACACACACATATATTCATCCTGTCAATAAGTGGACACGTTATTTTGTGCTGATGTGTAATAATCACATGTGTTCACTCAGATCTGTAAGTCGGAGGACGGATACAAGAAGCGAATCCCGGTCTTCTTTTTCGGGACCCATCAGATGTACGTACACGCCGGTCAGCAGTGACATCACTTCCTCTGTAGAGTATGGACTTCATAGATTGATTTTAAAATGTGTTTTTGTTCTGTCCTCCGTCCTCAGCGGTAACCTCCCTCCGGAGAACGTCGTTCCCTTCGCCGGCAACAAGAAGAAGTACGGCAGCGGCGTTCGCATCAGAGGCTTCGACGAGGGCATGTGGGAGATCCAGAACACACCGGGAGTCGGGATGAAACGTAAAGTCAGTGTCTCTCAGCCTCTAATAACCAATCAGTTTCCATTTAGATGAGCTAACCAAACACTTTTAGTGCTGACTGACTCCAACAGAATCACTGTAAACAGACTGGAAGCAGTTTCGCTAGTCTAGCAACATTAATGCTCAGATGTTATTGTCTGATGACTTTTTGAAATATAACGTCCAGATTAAACAGTCTTATATTCAAAACGATACAGTAATTTTTGGTTGTAATTAACCTCCGTTGTTCTGTTGTCTCCTCAGTTTCCATCCAAAACAGCCACACAAACTCGCTCAAAAACCGTTGCCAGTAAAACGTCCCCCACTAAATCACCTCCTGCTAATAAAACCACACCTGTTAAATCTTCCCCGGCTCAATCAAGTCCCAGTAAAACTGCCCCTACGAGGCCCGACAGTAGAGCGGCTGCCGGCAGAAATACTCCCAGCAGAGTCACAAGTCAACAGGAAACTGCTGCTGCTGCTAAAACTCCAACCAGAACTTCATCGAGAATCGCTCCGACAGACTCCAAACAGACTCCTGAACAGGCTTCAAAAGACGTCTCAACTACTGAGAGCGCCGCTACCACCAGGAGCAGAGCAGCCAGAGATCCAGAAAAAACTACAAGTACCACTTCTGCAGAGAATAAAAGCAAGGTACGAGGGTTTGTGACAACTTTTAACTGTTGTATCTGTTCATATTATTGCAAACATTTGACAGTTTTCTCTGTGAGCATCACAAGGATCCATACTTAAGGGCCTTTTTGAGAGCTTTCAGGCATATTGCATGGTCTTGAATAGGAGGAAGGGAAGTACATTAAAGACATAAATATGTTTTGTTGGTCTCTACAGACAACAACAAACATGGCTGAAACAAAGACTCGTTCCAAAGCTTCTGCTCCAGATGCTGCTGACGCTCCCGACAGTAAACCCGCTGCTGCCAGAACGACACGTGACGTCACGTCCGAGAGGAAAACCCGAAGCGCCGTCGAAGCTCCGGCGAAGAAAACAGACTCCGAACCAGCTTCTGAAAAGGCTGAAAGTTCAACAGATACGACGAGTTCTGCTACGACCAGGAGCAGAACAGCCGAGTCCAAGGTAACGACGCAGCTGCTGATCCATAACTGACAGACAGATGATCGAATGAATAGAAAGGAGGCACTATTGAGATTGAAGTTAACAATTATTCTCACTATCAATTAATGTATGGGTTATTTTCTTGATCAATCGATTTGTTGTGTTTCGTCCATAACATGGTGAAAAACGTTGATCACTTTGTCCACAACCCGAAGATATTCAGTTTACTGTCATAGAGGATTAAAGAAACCAGAAAATAATCACATTTAAGAAGCTTGAATCAGAGAATTTTGACTCTTTTTCTTAAAAAAGTTGTTCAGCTGCTCTTGTTTGTTAAACTCTCTTTGACGGAGCAAATACTTAATCAAAGCAAATTATTAAGATATAAAATTCAAAATGGACCCAAACATTTGCCTTTTTTTGAAGATGAACTAAAAGATAACTGTAGCGTGTCGCGCTGTACACCGTCCAGGTGCTGCAGTTCCCTCACAGTTGAGTTCCACCTTTTCTTGTTCCATGAACATAATGTTATCAAAGGTCTTATCATCAACAAATCTCATGTTTGGATCCAAACCAACAATGAACTGATCTACTAACAGGTATTGTGTGTGTGTGTGTGTGTATGAAAGCTGATATATCTTATTCCTCCGTTGTCACACTGCTGCACTTCATCATGAAGAGTTTGGTCTCGTTAGTTTGTTTAGAAACGGCTCCAAAGACTAATAACAGCATCATGTTTTCAGTCTCTGGAGAGTAGTTCTGTGTACGGCCACTCAATCTAGACACGTCACTAATGAGCAACTATAGGTCCATATATCAAACTTCACATTTTTAAGCAAGATCGTTGAAAAAGCTGAACACGGAACAACTGTCTTGATGTCTTCCAGTCAGGATTTCGACCACACCACAGCACTGAGACTGCTCTTGTTAAGGTCTTCAATGACATACACTTAAACACCGACAGTGGCAGAATTACAGTGTTAGTATTACTGGATCTCAGTGCTGCATTTGACACGGTCGACCACAACATATTACTAGACAGACTGGGAAAACTGGGTGGGACTTTCTGGCACAGAACTAAACTGGTTTGAATCCTACTTAAAGGACAAGGACTACTTTGTGTCTAGAGGTAATTACTGTAATGGGAAATTGCTGATCACTCAATAAACACACAAAGAGAGCATTGTTAGGTTATGAAACAATGTAATCAAATAATACAATCAGAAGTATAATGCATCATAGTTCTGGAGACAAAGATACCACCTAGCTATCTTTTCTTTGTCTGAAAGGTTAACCAGTCCCTTAAATACTACTTGTACAGAATTTAATCTGTTTACTAACCTTACAGGTCACCAACCCTCAGATAGAAACACAAGTCAAAAGTTCAACTAACCTAGGAACAGTCTGTCTTCACCACCATATATACAGCACATAAGCACCAAGTAACATCACTAAATAACATTACTACTCTATTAAATAAAGGACAAACCACACTATCCTTTAAAAGCTTATCAGCTTTACACATAAACATCTACATAACTGTAGTTTATCTTATCACCGGCTCAGGTAAAAGTATAACAGAATAAACTTAACTGTTAAACACACAACTGCCTCATCTTACACAGCAAAGAACTAAGTTTAGAATATACATAATACACACAAACTAACACTAAACTGAACTTCAACACTATCTGAAACATGTATGATATACTCAAGAAATACATCAAACGATAACCTACGATTCAGTTTTCTTTTTACAGTAATTGACGTGGAATTCCCCAAGGCTCCAGTCTGGGGCCTCTTCTGTTCAACATCTACATGCTCCCTACTGGCTCAGATTATGGAAAACAACTAAATATGCTACCACAGTTATGCAGATGACACACAAATTTACATAACCGTATCACCAGGGGACTCTGGTCCAATACAGGCGCTGAGTAAGAGCAGTGAACAAAACTGAAGTAATTGTTTTTAGAGCAAAGGAAGAACATTTAAAAGTCAGCACTCAGCTTCAATCGACAATGTTAAAAACTGCAAACCAAGCCAGAAATCTTGGTGTCGTCAAGGTAAGGCAGACGCTACTGAGCATGTGCAGGAACGCTGTTCTGTTTACAGCTTTGCTAGCTTGTTGTGCTACACATCACAACATCTGGACTTGAAGTTATTTTAGGGATTTATAATGTAGCACAAAGCCCAAAGGAACTCGTCCAAACTCGTAATGATAAAAAGTGAGTGTGAATCCAGATGAAGTCTTTGGATTCATTCTTTTATTTTGTTGGTTTTCAGGCCGATGCTGAACAGCAGAAGAAGAGAACACCTGCTGGTCCTGCTGTCACACCTTCAGGTAACACAAACAGGCTGTTTATTTAAATATACAAACAATCAATTATCTTGAAGACTAATTCCACATAAGTGCATCAAACAAGGTTGAAGTTGTTTTAAACAGTTTGGGGTTTTTTGCTGCCAACAGCCAAGAAACAGGAGACCGCCGAACCAAACTCTACTCCGACATCCAAGAACGACAGAGGACAGAAAGAACAAGAGAAGAAGAAGACGGAAGAAGAAAATGAGTCGGCAGAGAGCCGAGGAGTGAAGAGGAAGAGAGGAGAGAAAGAGGAAGAGAAGAAAACTCATCAGGACGGCAGCGAAGGAAAGAAAGAGAAGACGACAACACAGACCCAAGCAACCAAGAGAAGGAAAGAGGAAGAGGAGAAAGTAGAGAGGAAGAAAACGAAGCAGGACGGAGGCGAGGACGGAAAGAAAGAAGAGGCGATAAAGGAGAAAACGGAGGAAAAGACATCAGCTGAGAGCCAAAGGATGAAGACGAGGAGAGCTGAGAAAGAGGAACAGAAGGAGGAGGAGGAGAAGAAGAAAGCAAAACAAGACGACAGTGACGAGAAGAAGACGAGGAGAGAGACGAGGACGAGAGAAAAAGACGCCGCGGAAGAAAAGAAAGAAGCGCCCCCGACGAAGGGAGAGGAGGGCAAAGGAACAAAGAGGAAGAGGGAAGAGAGGGAGGACGGCGTGGAAGGAAAGAAAGAAGAGACGAAGAAGAAGATGACAGAGGAGGAGAAGAAGTCATCAGAGAGCGAAGGGATGAAGACGAGGAGAACAAAGGACGCAGCCGATGAAGGGAAAGCAGAAGAGACGATAGAAGAGACGACGACAGCGGAGGAGACGGAGGGAGGAAGCCCTGCGGACGAGGAGGTGAGACTCCTTTTTAAAGTTCACTTTTCTAGAAAATGAATCTCTTTTAGTTTGTTGGATTCCAAAAAAACTTGCAACAAGCACTCAAAGATGCTTCTCATACCAACAGATCTGATTTAAGAGACTTTGTAGCATCCAGCCAGTTTTCTGAGGAACCAACGAGTCTGATGATCCCCACACTGCAAAAAAAAACACTTAGTTTGACCTGAAATCATAACGTCTTAATTTCTGTATCATATTTAAACTCCACAGTCATTCAGATTAACTTAAATAAACACAAATCTAAAGAATTTTCTTCATTTTTTCGGTAGTTCAGCAGGACAACAAACATGATGTACAGCAGGTGAGCCGACTGTCAATCAACGCCAACACTTTAAGCCTTCAGATCTTATCAACGGAGCAATAAATTCTAAAATGACCACCAGCACACTTGTTAGAGGACCTGAAATTAGAGATTGAGACCAGAATGACTCGATGGAAACATTGATTAAGTGTTTCCAGAGAGAAAGTTGATGCTTTTTAAATGGGAGTCAGATGGAGCATTGGAACATTTATTTGGACCATAGACTATAAAAGTATGGACGTAGTTACCGTGACGTCACTCGTTGGTTTCTGAAGAGCGGTTTTGAAGCTCAAAGTGAGCCGCTCCGGCCGTCGCCATCTTGGCAGTGTGTGACGCTGCCTAACTCCCAGCCAATCAGAAACGGGCAAAGAGGCGGACCGAATGGCTGAAACAAGCCACCTAGCGGAGTTAGCTTGAAGCTAATTTGCATCCGTAGTCTGTTATAATCAAAACATACAACAACTGTGATAATGCTAATGCTATTTTTTGCTGGCAAAAAACAGGTTTAAAACCATTAAAATGTTCTTACTGAAGGGTCTTTCAGTACAATCAAACCCTGAACAAGACTTTTTAGGCGACCAAAATGTTACAGTTAACTTTCATGAATTGAAAACACATTGAAATAGCGACGGCTACGGCTATACTCTGTGAATCAGGGGTTACGCCATGGTTACGTTACCTAACCAATGCTGTCACCGTGGTAGCGACTTGCCTGTGACGGTACCCACGTGTCACTCAAAGTGACCATGTCCTTAATTATACATAACTTTCAGGCTTAATAAAATTTAAATGGGCGAGTTATATAAAAATTCACCCCCTGTACAGTTATCATGAAAGAGGAAATTATCAATCAATCAATCAATTTTTATTTATATAGCGCCATATCACAACAGAAGTCATCTCAGGGCACTTTTCACATAGAGCAGGTCAAGACCGAACTCTTTAATTTACAGAGACCCAACAATTCCCCCATGAGCAGCACTTGGCGACAGCGGGAAGGAAAAACTCCCCTTTAACGGGTAGAAACCTCAAGCAGACCCCGGCTCTTGGTGGGCGGCCATCTGCTTTGACCGGTTGGGTTGAGAGAGAGAAAGAGAGAGGGAAAGGGGGAGGGGGGACAGCAGAAAAACAATCACAACAACAACAAGCACAAGCAGCAACAGCCAGGGAAGGATGCCATCAGGACTGTGAAGGACCGCGAAGGTTCGGCCCGGGACTCAGGCTACCAAAACCGTTTATTGTACCAGACTGTAAACATGTTTATTTCTGCTGTAAAGTTGGACATTTTAACATGGAGGTCTATGAGGATTGACCAAAAACTGCAGTTCCTTGAACGACCACTTGAGGCTCCAAAAGCGAGTCAATCCCCACAGACCTCCAGAGTTTGGTGCTTGCTTTGGACATTATTTGACTAAAACATTGACTGAGAGTTGAACATCAGTCTGGTTGATACAATAACAACATTCATTCTCACAGGAAGCAAATGTTTTTAAAACTGAATCATGTTTTTCTTCCACGTGCAGCAGCAGCGCCGCCTGGCAGCCAAGAGGGAGAGTCTGTTGACGTCTCTGAGAGGTCTGCTGAAGGCCAAGAGAGGAGTGAAGAGGAGGGAGGCGACGAAGAGCGCTCAGTAAGACTCAACACACACACACACACACACACGGCGGTTAAAAGAAAGCGTGTTTAGACGTTTTTTAAACGTCTGTTTTTTCTATCAGGAACGCCGGAGACGCAGCGAAGAACGAGATCAGGAAGGCGGGAAGTCAGAAGACGTCGTCGAAAGAATCGACGAAGATGATCGGCAGGAAAACGGACGTCAGGGTTTTCATGGGTAAGAGAGCGACAGTGGAGAGAAGAGAGGAGACGACGGTCAAAACAGCAGAGAATAAAACAGTCAAGACGGCGGAGGTGAAGAAGACCGACAGAGCCGATCAGATCAACACGACGACGACGGCGAGTAGAACGGCAGACGAGGCGAAGACGAAAGAGAGCGAGGAGAAGAAAGACGAGAGAAAAATAATCGGAAAGATCGTGAAAGCGACGGCCGGACAGGGAGCGAAGGTTCAGGTGAAGACGATGATGGGAGGAACGACGGCGGCGGCGGCGGCGGCAGAGGAGGAGAAGAAGAAGAAAGAGGAAAAGGTGGACGAGAAGAAGAACAGTTCAGACAAGACGAAGGAGGCGGAGAGAGAGAAGAAACCCGAGGAGGCGCCGAGGAAATCCGAAAGAACGAGAGCAGCGACGGAGAAGAAGAGCAGCGAGGAAGATGAGAAACAGAAGAAGAGCGGTGAAGAGAGGACACCGCCAGGAAAGAACGAAGAGGAGGAGGAGGAGGAGAGGAAGAATGAAACGGGCGAGGTGGAGAAAACGACGACGACGACGAGAGAGCTGAGGAAGAGTTCGGTGAAGACGAAGGAGCCGGAGAGAGAGAAGGCGGAGAGGAGATCTGAAAGAACGAGAGCGGCGACGACGGAGGAGAAGAAAGACAAAAACGTGAAGGAGGTAGAGAAAGAAAAGAAGAGCAGCGAGGAAGATGAGAAACAACAACGGAGGAGCGGTGAAGACGAGAAAAAGAGCAAAGAGGAGAAGAAAAGGACGACAACAAGAGAACTGAGGAAGAGTTCGGTGAAGACGAAGGAGCCGGAGAGAGAGAAGAGAGGGAGCGCCGAAGAGGCGGAGAGGAGGTCTGAGAGAACGAGAGCGGCGACGGAGAAGAAGAGCAACGAGGAAGATGAGAAACAGAAGAAGAGCGGCGAAGACGAGACGCCGAGGAAGAACGAAACGGGCGAGGCGGAAAAAACGAGAGAACTGAGGAAGAGTTCGGTGAAGGAGAAAGAGAAGAGAGGGAACGCCGAAGAGGCGGAGAGGAGGTCTGAGAGAACGAGAGCGGCGACGGAGGAGAAGAAAGAGAAAAGCGTGAAGGAGGTAGAGAAAAGGAGCAGCGAGGAAGACGAGAAACAGAAGAAGAACGGCGAAGACGGGACGCCGAAAAACAACGAAGAGAGGAAGAATGAAACGGGCGAGGCGGAAAAAATGACAACGAGAGAAAAGAAGAAGAGAGAAGAAAAGGAATCACAAAGAGACGAAGAAGAAACGGCGACAAAAACAGACGAAGAGTCGAAGCAGAAAAGTTCAGCTGAGATTAAAACGCCGCAGGCAGAGTCACAAACAGGCGCAGAAGAAGAAGAAGAAGAAGAAGTGGAGAAGACGACCACAGAAGAAGAAGAAGAAGAAAGTAAACAGAAGTGTGACGTCTCGGACGGAGGGAAGACGGATCAGAAGCTGCAGAAGAAGAATCCGACGGTGACGCTGACGGACTCGACGCTGCACAGAATCCACGGAGACATCAGGATCTCCCTGAAGACCGACAACCCGGTAACACACACGCACACACACGCACACACACACACACACACACACACGCACACACACGCACACACACACGCACACACACACACACACATACACGCACACACACGCACACACACACACACACACACACGCACACACACACACACACTGGACTACAGGCTCTGATCGATCGCTGATCAGATCAATGATTGTTTGTTTTCCTGCTGATATTAAAGGAACAAACCAAATAAAATCACATCTCGTTGTTGTTATTAGAGAGTTCAGTTTGTCTTAATTACAAGATTCCTTCTGTTTATCTTTGTTTGTTTGTTTGTTTGTTTGTTTGTTCCAGGACGTCAGTAAGTGTCTGATGGCGTTGGATCAGCTCAGTATGGTTTACGTGACGTCTCAACACGTCCAGAGACACAGCGAGCTTGTCGCCACATTAAGAAAGGTACGAAAACACAACGTAGAAAATATCAGTAATACTTCGTTTTACAGGTAATTTTACACACATTTCCTGGTAATTTACAGATATTTAACGGTTCAATTTTAGGACATTTTACAGTGAACGTGCGAGGAAGCTTGTCGGACTTCAAGTTATGAACTTGTGGCCGAACCACCACCGATGGTTCAGACTAATCAACAGCTACAAATTAATGCAAATTAAAGAATTACAGCTACAAATTATTGCAAATTAAAGAATTACAGCTGCAAATTATTGCAAATTAAAGAATTACAGCTGCAAATTATTGCAAATTAAAGAATTACAGCTGAAAATTATTGCAAATTAAAGAATTACAGCTGCAAATTATAAGAAAAAATATAAAAGTGTTCAGTTGGTTTAGTTGATAAGTGCAGATTCTTTATATTTGGGTTCATACGTAGTTGTTAATTTGCAAAAATTCTTAATAAATTAGACTTGTAGCAATTCTTTAACTGACAAAATACTTCAAATAATCAGAGTGTAGTTTTATGTGTCAAATAACATCATTAGCATATTTAGTTGTTTCTGTTATTTCCTTTTTATTCTACCAAATGACACAGCAGCTACTTTTAGGAAATTATTGAAACAACTAATAAACAAACGATCTAATATGTTAATATGTAGTTTAACACACAAAATTACACACTGAAAACTGAGTATTTTATATCAGTTGATGAATTGACAAATGTCTAATTTATTTATTTATTAAGATTTTTTGCAAATTAACAACATATGAACCCAAATATAATGAATCTGCATTTACCAACTAAACTGACTTTTTTTTCAGTTTTTTTTTATAATTTGTACCAAATTTTACCCCCCTCTCTGTAAAACGTCCTAAAAATTAACAGTTAAATATCTGCAAATTACTACGAAATTTTCCAGGTAATTACTATAAAAAAACCCGTAAAATACAGCGTTATGAAAATATCTCAACCTGAGTTTAAACTTTGTGCGTAGATGCGTTTCTACCGGGCGAACCAGGCCATCATGGACAAGGCCTCGATGCTCTACAACCGCTTCAAAAACGCCTTCCTGGTGGGCGAAGGCGAGGAGGTGGTGAGCGCCACCTTCCTGCGCTCGCTGCTGGAGGAGAAGGAGAGGGAGGAGGCGCAGCGGGCGGAGCGCTGCAGGGAGCGGCTGAGGAGGGAGGAGCTGCTGCAGGAGGTGAAGAGACGCATGGGCCAGGTGAAGGAGAGGAGGAGGACTGACGGAGGAGGAGGAGGAGGGGGAGGGGAGGAAGAGGAGAAAACAGAAGGTAAATGAAATGAATTAGAATTATAGTTTTACTGTTTATAATATATGACAAGTAAATTAATACAAATAAGTAAACTCTGCAAAATGTTTATTAATTTGATGAATAATTTTAGTAAACAATCCCGGCTCAAGGTCCACTTACTAGGTTTGTCCATTCATCTGCTGATGAAGACCATGTGATACCAGAAAAAGCTAGTAAGTGGACCTTGAGTTTAATCTTTTTGGCAATAATTTTGTCAATAAAATTAACTGTTTACAGAGTTAATTCATGATAATAGGTCATTTAGACATTTTAAGATTTTTATTTTTTTCATTTATTATTATTATTATTATTATTATTATTATGACATTTGTTATTATATTAAATAATTGATAATGCCTGTTTATTTTGCTTTAGTATGAAGTATTATTTATTTTCAATAAAATATAGAATTTTTTTTCATCATAATTAACAAATAATACATTATATTTTTGGGGGGGTCATAATTACTATAATTATTATTATTTATACCATGGGCACTTAAAATTCTAGATTCTGATTGGCTGGAAACAGGTGTGTGTTTACAGTTTTAAATTAATGCGCCAGTATTAAATAAAGCAACGGAGAGCTTTAACTAAACAGTTTGGAACCACCGTGAGGATTTAACGCGACTATTCTGGACTTAAAATAGTGTAAAAAGCTTTGAAACATGTCAGAAATGGAGACTGTAGCAACAATAAATGTGTTTGTGTAACAAACGATACAAACGTGCTCAAACTTCACAGAAACATCAGACAACACTTCTGTGATTATAAGAATCACGTCATGTTTTTTTTTTTAGTTTTATCTATAAATTTAAAATTTTGTCACTTTTTACTTCCATATATTTATATTGAGATCTGAACCCAGCTGAACAGTTTTACTGTATTTTCACACATGATGACACTTTTTTAAAGTTGTATAATGTGAACATGTACCTGTATAATGCAGCTTTAATTGTTTATTGTTTGTGTTGTTTACCCCCCTCCCCCCCCCCCCCCCCCCCCCACAGCTCCGGTGGACTCTTCCTGAAGGTTTAGCGTGAGGCTGCCTGGACTGAACCAACTCCACTGAGGGGGTTGAAGGCGGTCGACCTGAAACAGTCACACGGACACTGACGACATCACAACCGTTTACCTCATCACACATATTTATCAGTTTAACTACTTCCTGTTGTAGATGACGTCACACTCAACAGGTACTGAATGTTTGGATGACGTTCATCCCGACATATTGACTCGTATTAGCGTTAGCGCAGGTACCGTTATTGTCATTATCACATACAATACATACAAACTGTGACAGTGACTCATTTTCACCACAACAGTGTTTATTATTATTTTTTACACTTTTCCGTCATCAAACCCCAAACATGAGCATTACAAACCTTCACCAGAGTGTTGAACTTCAAGTTACCTTATTTCAAGTTACGCCTTCATCATTTCTGTTGGGCTCCTGGATGTTGCGTAATTACAGCAACCTGAGCAGGACGTTTAACCCCGACGTCATCTGTCAACCTCCTTTTTAAGCTAATTTAACTTTAACCCTGAGATTAACACGTCATGTGACCCTTAAACATCATCTGAACGTTTTAGTCACTCATCGACCTCTATATTAGTTACAGAAGGGGTGACGGGCGTCTTCTTAGTGACTTTTTTAAAGGACGTGTTCACAATTTTTCAAGTGTATCTTTAAAAAAAACAAACAGCAGTCAGGTGTTTTTATGACACAACAAAATTGTGAATCTGTTCTTTAAACTGTAATTTTGACATCAGGAAGATGTAAAGAAACAAAAAAAACGACCTTTCACCTTTCGGCTATAGTCACGTTTACAATTAAAAATATGACGTAATTTACCTGAAATTTTTTTTTTTTTTTTTTTACATTGTGTAACACAAAATAAGGTGACTCCCTGTTTGTTTTTAGTTGCTTTTACTTGAATTGTTGCTGTTTTTTAATGGAGCTACAGTAACGTCAGCTGGTGTTTTGCCTGCAGTGACTCTGGTGTTTGTTCAGGGTGAAGTTATTTCATCTTTGCTGCATTTTAGTAAAAAAAAGTTGGTTTTTTTTGTCATTTTTGGTAAAACTGAATCTTTAAATCCGTCAACATCTACCTCTGTTAACTTTGATCTGTCGTGATGAAAGGGTACGTCTCCTTCAATTATTTGTTTTTGTCTTTTTTTTATATATTTCTGTGTAATAGTTCTTACGGGGACGTTTGGACCCCGTAAGTCTGTATGAAAACAGGTGTGAACCGACACTCCTGTTTCATTTTAAAGGTGCACTTTGTTCATTCACGTCTCTACATCTGCAATAATTATAGATGCATGAGTACAATTATAGTTAAAAAAAAAAACCTGCAACATGTTTACTGTGTAAAGGGAGAACAGGATGTGAGGGGGCTGATGGGAAATGTAGTTTTTTTTTTTGTAATATTTGACATCAGATTGTTGTTTAACTGACATTCACAGCAGCTTTAAACCCTAAAACATGAAGCATTATTAAACAGACTCACTCCACCTCGACGTTCACACTTCCACAGCTGCAAGAGGACCTGGTGCTTTTGCTCAAAGGCACAAGAACAGTGGCGGCATCGACGCTAACAGCTAACGACTGTTGGAGCTGCACAGTGTTTTTTTTTTGTTTGTTTGTTTTTAAACTCACTGAGAGTGAACTGTACAGCAAGATATTTTATTCTGTATTTTATTGTGACTAAGATGTTTTTATTTTGTTTTTCTACTTGTATGCAGTTGTTGTTGTTTTCTACGTGGCTCCTGTTGAGTTACTGATGTGTAAATATGTAATTTTTATTTACAGATTTTTTTTTTTAAACAAGCTTTGAGTTTATTTGTGAACATTTACATGATATACTACCATAAATAAAATGTTTTAAGAGGTTTCAGATGCAGTTTTACATGTAAAAACAGTATGACGACGATAATTCAGATATTATTTTCTCACGTTTGTGTCTCTGAAGCTGCAGTCGCATCACATTTCCGTTGTATGAATGTTTGTCGTGTTTGCTGTTCACTGCTATTAAAGTTTGAAGGAAAATACAAGCGTACGTTTCCTGTTTTTTGGTGAGAAGTGCGAGTAGATGGATCTGCAGACTGGCAGTCATCTACATGACACACCCGTGTGGTCAGGTTCAGGCATGAGCAGTGAGATGGTTGGGGGTCAGAGGTCAGAGGGCGTAGGTCTGCATATTGATCCTCATGATGTTCAGCTGTAACCGGGCGGATGTGGCTCAGTCGGCCAATAGAAACACTGCTGCACTGTGATTGGAAACGTGTTTCATCACCATTTACAGTCCGTCCTCACACTCGTGTACAGTTTACAGTTTGTGATGAACAATATTCACAGAAATGTGATGTCACTTCCTTTTCGTGAGCCGAGCGCAGTGGGGGGGAACGCTGTGAAACGGAAATGAAAGTGTGCCTCAACAGACCGCACTGGTTTTAACCAGTTTCCTGTCTGTGTTGAGTCATTTATTTCAGTCACACAAGCAGCAGCAGCAGCGATGATCTGTTGTTCAAACACTTTGAGACACTTTTCATTAACAGGTCAAGCTAACATGAAGCTTCAGCGTCCAAATGAGTCAAATCAAGTAGATATCTTTCAACGTTACAGTCTTTTTAGTGCCAAAGTCCCTCTTTTTGTTACTATACTTCCACCTGCAGCTCAACAGGGAAACACTGTCCGAGGAAACACAAAGATGCTAAAAAGACTGTAAATGTGTCAGATATCCACTTGATATGACTAACTCAGACTGCTGAAGCTGAATAGAAGCTTCACACAGACTTTTAAATGACTGTGTGGACACACTGTGGATTTTGGCCTCCATCACTTCCATTGAAAACACATTTGAAGGATCTTTTAATATCCAGTATGAACAGGAGGAATGATTATAGTGAGGAAACATTTGTGTATCAGAACTTTGTTTTTTCTTCTTTCCTCTCCCATTAATCATCTCACGACCCCTCAGATTTATCTGCTGACCCTTTGGAGGGGCCCGACCCCTAGGTTGGGAACCACTGGACTAAACTAGCTAACTGTATATAAAGTAGTGTAAACTAGCTCCACCTCCAGCAGCTACAACAGTAACATGCTGCTCTAACACTGATGCTTCACTATTAATAATCTAATGATGTCATATATAATAATATATCAGTCAGAGGGACCAAACCACTACTTTTACTGCAATACTTTAACTACATCAAGCTCATAATACTTATGTACTTTTACTGCAATACTTTAACTACATCAAGCTCATAATACTTATGTACTTTTACTGCAGGAAATGATCTTCCTCCACTGGTTGTTAAATGATACAAAGGGAAAATACTGGATAAAGAGGAGAAAATAAGTGTGATTATGATGTAAACGGGTTATGAAAGAGCATAAATGTGAGCAGTAAACAGATAAATAGTGTGTGTGTGTCCAGTCATGCAGCGTTATGTTTGTTATTCAGTCTGTCAGCAGTTTGAGGGGCGGAGAAAAGGAAGCAGGAGGTGTGTTTTTCTCTCAGTGTGTGAAACGTAGACAGGCTTCTTTTTTTTCCTTCACGGAAGAGAGTAAAGGATAGGTGACCAAATCCACCGACACCGACAGACAGGGAAGAGAGAGACCGGGACTACTTCACCGCAATAACGCGGCTGTGGGTGTGAAAACCCCCGCAGATGTGCAGCGGGTTTGCGGGCAGCGGGACGGAGCTGTGACCGACAGAAATGGGACTGTGGTTCCGCTCCTGATAGGACCTCAGCAGCAGCAGCAGCGGCAGCAGCAGCGGTGGTGGTGGTGGTGGTGGTGGGAACCCGGCCGATCTGCGGACGTGAGGGAGGACAGCCCGGGCTCAGACATGGCCCACGTAGGCAACGGAGCGGCCGCCGAGGAGGAGGTGAGTTTCTACCCCGCTGCTCCATATCATGTCTCAATGATGTCTTATTTCTAATGGAAACACACATATTCACATTAGTGATGTTTAGTATTGAGACTATATCATTCTATACTAATTATTGATTATGTGCTCGATTAATCGACTTCTTGTTTGGTTTATAAAATGGTGAAAAATGTTGATAATTGTTTCCCAAAAAACCCAAAATGCAACTTAACGTTTTGTTTTGGTTCACAACCCAAAGATACTCAGTTTACTGTCATAGAGGACTAAAGAAACCAGGAAATATTCACATTTAAGAAGCTGAAACTTAAAAAAATGACTTAAAACCATTAATTGATTATCAAATTAGTCGTTGATTCATTTTCTGTCAGTTGATTAATTGACTAATCATTGCAGCTTCAGATGTTTTTATTGTGATTCTACACGGCTGCTCCTACAGTGATCTACCACAGCCCATAATGTTTGAACTATCTCTAAGGGAAACCTACATATTCCTATTAGTGATGTCATTTTATTGATCAATCGATTAGTTGTTTGGTCTATAAAATGGTAAAAAATATTGATTGTTGTTTCCTGAAAGCCTGAGATGCAAACTAGAATGTTTTGTTTTGGTCCACGACACAAAGATATTCAGTTTAATGTCATAGAGACTAAAAAAAAACAGGAAATATTCACATTGAAGAAGCTGGAATCAGAGAATTTTGACTTTTGTTCTTAAGAAATGACTCAAAATGCTTCATCGATTACCAAAACAGTTGCAGTTCATTTTCTGTTGACTGATTAATCAACTAATCACTAAGTTATTTTAGGCTGATGTTTACCATCACCTACAGTCAGTCTATTATATTCCTGTAGTGCCTTTATGGTTTGTGTTGCTATAGTGACCTTATGATCCTAAATATGATAATATGATACAGATAGACATCATTTCTATAGTGACATATGGTATCACTGTATGTTGCCATAAAACTGCAGAATATTCCTAAAATAGTCCTATAAAGTACTCAGTACTGAGTTTATAATGACCTCACTTCCTGTCTTATCATCCTGTAGTAATTCTGATATTTCTATAGTACGTCTGTAATGTTTCTATGTTTGTGTATATGTTTCCTATAATACTGTGATAATCCCACAGTTCTCTGTAGGGTTATTGATATTGATGTATTGGATATTGAAACATCATGATATGACATAAATGTCGTCTTTTCCTGGTTTTAAAGGCTGTAATACAGTGAATAATCTGAACTTACCAGACTGTTTGAGCTGTTCTAGGTCTTTATATCCACATGACTGATGATTATTTATCAAAAATCTCCCTCTGTATTCTGTCACAATATTGATATCGAGGTATTTGGTCAAAAATATTGTGATACTTGATATTGTGTCCACATGGCCCAGCCCCAGTTCTCTGTCAGTAACTTTACCTTCTGCTTTATCACTACATTCCCAAATTATATGTGTGTCTGTAATATTAAATATTAACTTTTATAGGAACAATAAAATTACATGTTCCTATAAAACTCCTACGCACTGAAAATCACCGGGTTAAAATTTTACCCAGTTTGGGCCAGTAAAGCACCAGTACAAAATGATGTGCATATGACCTTCACAAGATACACAAGTTATTAATAATCAATAACAAACCATGACATGTGAGTTTAAAAAGAGAAGAGTAGATTATAACAGGCTTTAGTTTGGGTCTTGAGAGGCTTCCTGGGTAACATTAATCCAGTGTTGTGTTGGTTCTATATTCACCCAAACTGGGTCAAATTTAAACCCAGTGATTTCTTTAGTGTGTATATAGTCTTATATACTCATAATTCTCCCCTCTATATACTATATATTGTGGCTGTGACACCCAATATTGAATTTATAGACCTTGCACCATTATACACAGTTGTTGTTGTTGTTTTCAATGCTGGATTACCAACCAGTGGTCAACTGGTCCCAGCTTCACTGTGTCTGCATTGGTTGTGGTGCTTTAAAACTCAGTATCAACTGGTATGATGCAGTGATCACTCCTATTTTATTACTTGATCCTTAAAAGGTGTCCCATATTAAAATCTAGTTTTAAGATCTGCCTTATATTAGTTTTGTGCTTATGTGTGTTTAATCAAATTAACAAACTACAACACAAGTCATCTCTTTGTGTTTATTTGGGGGTTTTTATGTGTGATCTGGTGAAAAAACAAACAGATATATGATCATAGATATTCTACCCTACATCTATTTAATATGACTGGACAACTTTATTACACTTCACTGACAGATTTCACTCTGATTTCCTTTAAACTGCTTCCATGCTGTCCTCATTTACAGCTTATTTTCCACATCACGTGTTTGATTTACAACAGAGTCTGTAACATTCCTGTAGTATCTCCGCTCTGACCGACAGTGTGTCTCTGGGATTATATAATCTGTTTACAGTGACAGCGGTTTAAGGGGTCTCTCATATGTTTATATGTGTATTAATTATTGATATATGTATGTATAAACTGAACTGTAGATCTTCTGGTTCAGCACAGATGAGCAGTGAGTAGACTGCTGATTACTATATTTATCTATGTGCTGTGTAGTCAGCTTTAGGTGAGGTGATACTGTCAGTTTCCTCGTGTGTGTGTGTGTGTGTGTGTGTGTGTGTGTGTGTGTGTGTGTGTGTGTGTGTTAGTTTGTGGGTTTATGTAAATGACAGATTTGATTTCAACCGCAGACTGTCTTCCGCTCAAACAAACAGGAAGTTGGATGAGAATATGCTTTCAAGAGCTCAAACGTTAATTCTGATCCAAAATGACTGACGATGATGTCACTCACTTCTACTTTAAGGAGGTCAGAATGTGCGTAGTCACAGCGCAGCAGTAAAGTCCTGCATGGCGTCTGGGTTTCTGGCTGATAACATGATGCAAAGACAACTGGCGAGGTTTTTTTTTTTAAACCTTTATGTTTCTAGTAAAACCTGATGTTCCATCCAGGTTCATATTGTTCAAACTGGGAGTGCCCCAGTAAAACTACTGTGTGGGTGTGTTTCACCATCCTTGGGGATGCAAGATATTTTCTAGATCCTGTCAAGGGATCTTGGAGGTTTCTAGGGTGTTCTTGGTGTGCCTTAGAAGATTTTTGGAGCTTTTATTGTTATAGATTTTAGCAAATCCATGCTAATCCCACAGCTTTACAAATCTGTTTCATAGACACACAGAGACAAGAGGAAAAAGGAGAAAGACTGGAGGGAAATAAGAGAGAGAACTGGAGTTTCTAGTGATTTCTGAGATCAAACAGACTCTGAGCTGTCTCACAAGCACACACGTTTGGTTCATCATCTGTAGTCAGTACATTGCGTCTCAGGGGTGAATAAATGCAGACTGCACAAATGGTCCACTATTCAAGATGTCTTATAGGGTGCTCCAAAGGTTTCGTAGTTCCAGAGGTTAACGAATAAAGTTTTGGGGGTCTGAAAGGATTTTAGGGGTCTCGTCTCAAGAGTTGCATAGGTAGATTACATGGGCGGTTTATGGTGACTTATTAGGAGACATGGTGCGAGGTGTCTTTGCAGAGGCTTGAGAGTACATCTACCGTCTGTAAGAGTTTCAACATCCTTACCAGCTTCTAAAGATGAAGGAGTTCTGAGGTTTGTTCATGGGATTTGGGGATCTCAGACTTTTTTTGCAGTTATTTCTTTATTGAGTTTTTACTTGATTATATCCACAGGTGGATGCATAACAAGTCACTTCTATCTTTCTTAGTGTATCATGCAGGACTGTATTACATAAGACTGTAACCACAACTGCAGACTGTCCCCCCCCCCCCCCCCCCCCCCCCCCCCCCCAATCTCCATAACCCTCCGGAAGTGGGAAAGCTTAAATTCTACAAGGTAAAAGAAACATTTGACTTAAAGTGGGTATATTTGTTCAGATTTCCAATGTTGTACAACTAGTCTTCTACCCAACATAGAAACTGTTTGCACCCATTCACTTACAAACTTAGGTAAAATCTGGTAACCAGCATTTTTTTTCTATATTTCATGTATAGAAGACCAGAATTCTTGCATTCTGGGACAGCTTCAAAGTACATGCACCAGTGTAACATCTGAAAACTTGCGGGAACTTAGACTTGCTTTAAGGGGTTTCAGGGATCTTTGTGGTGGTTGGAGAAATCTCTACAGAGGTCTAGAGTTTCCTCAGGTCTCAGTTTTTAGGAGGTTATAGAGGAAAGGGTTATAGAGGTGCTTCAGGAAGTTCAATGGATTTGTACAAGGGAGAAAGAGGCTGTTGAACAGTTCTGTGGGTCTGTGTGGAGGTTTTAGAGATATTCAAGTGGTCTGTTCAGGCCCACTAAAAAGATGCAAAATGTTTTTGAATGGGGAATTTAGGAGGTCTGAAGGGTCCCAAAATGTGCACTGGATGCGTCAGGAGTTTGTAGGAAGTCTAATAAATCCTTGAAGTTTATGGAGCTCTGAAGAGATTATAGAAGTCTGAGAGATCCTCAAAGCATTTTTTGAAGTCCTTGAGGAGGTTTAAGGGGCTCCCCTTAAAGGGTGTGGTGCTTTCTTCAGCATTCTTGTGGTTCCTGAGGAGAGTGTATTTTAATAGGATCTATAGGTTCTTGAGGAGGTTTTATATGTAATTTATGAGGTCTTTGTAAATTTACAAGGTTCTTTGTGTGCCTGAGGACAGTTTAGAGGGTTTTAGGGGTCCCTGTGGTTGTCCTAGGTGCACAAGGTTCCAAGAAGTCCATACATGGTTTGAGGGGTCTTTGAGAAGTTTCAAGATGTCTTTTAGTGTGTTTCAGAGGTTTTGTAGAGGTACCAGTAGCCTTCAAAAGAGCTCTACAGTTCTTTGAGGGGTTCTAATTATTCAAGTGACAGTTCTGAGGGTCTGAATGGGTTTTAGGGGTGCCAGTTGCCTTTACAGAGGCACCAGAGCTACTTGAAGGGTTCTTGCAGTACCTGAGTATGTTTCTTGGGTCCTTGAGGACCCAAAGGTGGTTCAGGTGGCTACACTGGATTTAGGTGTCTTTGAAGAGGTTCAAGAGGGTTCCACAGGTTGTTATTGAGGTATCTCAAAGGTCATTGAAGTGGATATAGGGGAGTTTGAGGGGTTTGACTTACTTGAGGTAGTGTCTAAACACTGAAAGGGACTTTTAGAAGGTTTTAGTGGTCCCTGTGGAAGTTTTAGGGCTCCAGGATTTCACAAGTGTTGCACAAATGCACCTTGACGTGAGTTGACTAGCTAGTTTCCTTGGGGAGACTGTTTCTTGGTATTGTTCTCCTTTCAGACTTTCCAGGGTGATCAAGGGACTAAATCCAGCATCTTTTTGTTTATAAACCCGATGCACATGTTCAGGTGGATGATGTGGGCTAGGTCTGACAAGTTGAGGCTGTCCTGCGTCACAGCTCACCAGTTTATCTTCTCATCAGAGCTCACAAATGCTCCTCTGTCAGCCTCCAATCTAACTCATCTCATTACAGAGGAATTCAGCTGACTTCAGTTGAGTCATCCAACCTCACTGCTCAGCAACACAACAATAAATAACGCATCGCAGACAGGAATTATCGGAATGAAAAGAATTACAGGAAAGACAACATCCAGTTAGGCGGTCGAATGAGTTTGCTGTGACCCTTGACCCCTTTTTTGTAATGTCAATCTAGGAGTAATTGTTTCTTTTTAAGACTCTCAGGTATGAATGGAATGTCAGTAACACCATGGGAGTGTGTTGCAGAACATAGGTTTACCTTCATTCATCCTGCTTCACATTCATACAGAACTCTTATTGTTGGACGTTCAGCAGTTCAACTGTTTGGATTAAAATCTGTGCGTTGCCTAAGGGCACTTAGTCCCTGGATTATAGCCAGGAAACTGTCACTCAGATTTACAGATATTGGACAAAGTAGACATTTTGTCGTTAAGAGTTCAGTCAGCACTTTTTAAGCAGTTGAGTTCCAGGATTCCCAGAGGAGGTTTCAATGCTCTCTTGGAAGGATCCAGAGTTTTTTCCTGGAGATTTCAATGATCTCTAAGAAGGTTATAGGGCTCTCCGAGTGGGTCAGAGGTTCCTCTTAACAGATTTTTTTCTCTGGCATTTTTGTTGGTTCCCTCTGTGTTATCCATGTTTTTCTGAGCAGGAAGTGTGATGGGTCTTGAGGTTCAAGGTTCCACGGGTCATTTAAGGGGTTTTGGGGAAACCTCTAGAGGTTTGGTGGATTGTAGAGATGGTTTTCAGGGTCTTACTGAAGTCACTGAAAGTGTTCAAGGGGTCCTTGAGAAGGTTAAAACATATTTGAAGGTCATCCATGGTGGTCAATGAAGGGTGTCACGGTGGTCTGTCAGGGTTTCAGTGCCTCCTCAGGGGGGTTTGTTATCTTTTTAGGGAGTTTTACGGATCTGTGAGGACATTCTGGGTTTTTTGGGAGTTTCCAAGCCTCTTTAAGAGTACTCGAGCTGTTAATGTGTGTTGAAGTGTGTTTGGTAATAGGATGCAGTGTGTAGGTCTTGACTAATTGATTAGAGTGCTGCTGCTGTCACAAGAGAAGCTTCTCTGACATTGACCTCTCTTTGTGTGAAACAGCACACGTCTTTTTCCACAACTTCTGTTTTCCTCCTGCAGCCGACTGAAAAACACTAAAAGATAATAGATCTGAGGTTATTTTGATGCTGAAGTATGAGAAAATCATCTCTTCTAAATTCCTCCTGGGCTCCTCTATCGGGCCACAGGAATATTTAACTTTCAAGTCACAGTCAGAAATCAGAAAGATAAAGGCCACAAGAGATACATGAAAATCATTTTCTGCAGGCAATGTTGAAAATGTCAATAACTTCAAGCTTATACAAACTCCTGATTTACAGATAAGACTTTACTAATTAAGGAGGCGTCACAGCAGCACAATAAACAGACCAAATACAGAAAGGATAGAGAAAAGTAAAATAAGTAGAAAAAAGTAAAACTACACCAGAAATCAAAATCAGGATGTCATATGTACAAATTAGTAAAGAAGAATAAACAATAAGTAGAAAAAAATATATATATTTTCAGTACAATACCATAATATACATATATAGTATTATATAAGTAATAAAACACTCAGCGAGCACTTTATTAGGAACACCTGCCTCATGTATGTTAATGGGGTTAGGGTTAGGGCAAAATATTAGGAACAGTTTTCAATATGATGCACTCCAGTACACCAGCAGCACCCACTACGACCCCAATAATGAACATAAAATATAAGCTTTGTAAATGTGGAATTCATGGCCGAGCTGGGTTGCGTTAGATTACACAGGTGTCCCTAATAAAGTGCTCACTGAGAGTAGATTTAGTTTTAAAAAGCTAATGTTACTGTCTACAGCAAGAAAGAGACAATATTCAAGAACTTTTGACAGGAAATTCAACACTTTTTAATACTTTTAGGGAACTGAATTCAATGCTTTTTAAGACTTTTCAAGACCTGGAAATACCCAGATTTTTGTTAAGGGCAGCCCCGGATGGAGGCAAAGAAATGAGCAAGAAGAAAGGGAAAGATGGAGGAGGGGTGTTTTCATTTTTCTCACAAACAAATCTGTGAATGAAACCAAAGAGACACTCACTCGTCTCTTTTCACAGTTTTCACTCTCTCATACAAGCAGACGCTCTCGCTGACATTCCCTCACACTGTCAGTGTTTTCGACTGTTAGCGGCATTCACAGCGTTCCAGACACAAATGCCACAAGCTCCTGCTGTGTTTGTGTGTGTTTGTGTGTTTGTGTGTGTGTGTATCTGTCATAGGACAAATTTCAGACTAAAGACAAGTTAATTGGGGACAGCTTGTGCAATTGGGGACAAAAGCCGTGTCCCCAATTGGGAAAAAGCTCATTTTTGGGTCAGTGGTTATGGTTAGAGTTAGGTTAAGTCTCCAGGAAATGAATGTTAGTCTATGTAATGTGTGTGTTTGTGTTTATTATAGATGAATGTTGTTTAACCAGTCAGTCAGCACATTAACTCTCAACACAATAGAATCTTAAAAATGACATGACGGGTGAAGTTTCTCTTTTACAAGATGTTTTTTTTAAACATTAGTTCATGTTAATTCATGTGATTAATAGTTTTTATTCCTGAAAATTCCCAAAATTGAGAAATAAACCACACACTTCTCCTAGATTACCACATTTTGGTACTAAATACTCAACAAGAAACACCACAGAGAAAGTCTCTTTCTCTTTCTATTTCCCCCGTTATTTATGTAAATCTGATCCTGAAACTGAGAGAATCAGCTTCATTTCTGTTGAAATCTGTGATACTTACAGTTTGACTTTCTAAAACAAAAATGCCACACAGCTCTTTAATACAAGCTTCCTATGATGATGTTGAGTTTTTTATTGTAGTTTTTCTATTTTACTCTTACTCTGTTTTTCACAATTGTCTGTTATGCACGTATATGTGTCTTTGTGAAACACTTTGGTGCAAAACCTGTTTGCTTTTAAAATGATATATAAATAAAATAAACTTGAAACTTTTTTTAACATTACAGAAGTTTAACCTTTTCCTGTTAGTAACCCTAAAAGAACGAATAAAATCTGTTCAAATATTTGAGAGGTAAAATGTCAGATAACATCTTATTTGACACGTTTTAAATAATATAATGTAATTATAACAATAATTTAATTTTCTGTCTTAATTTTCTCTTAATGAATACTTGAGAAATGTGTTTATTTTGTTTGACCATCAGTAAAACGAACCTCAAGTTTTACTTTAACGATGATATAATCAGAGAAAAAAAATCATTCTCGCACAATTTTAATTACATATTAAATCACACATGAATAAATATTTTAATAATCCATCTTTGTCTGTGAGGCCGACAGATTGTTCAGTGGACAGAGTGTAACTGGGTCACAGTGTTGAAGTCTGGTTGTGTCTGTGCGAGTGTGACTACAGCGGGTCGATAGCTGAGCCTGCAGGCGCTGAGTTGCTGTCGAGCTCTCTGTATGTGCGACTGCAGCTGTACACTATTATGCAAGGAGCCACTGGGCTGCTATTATTAGCCTGCTACTGAGGCTCCAGAGACATACTGGTGTGTGTGTGTGTGTGTGTGTGTGTGTGTGTGTGTGTGTGTGTGTGTGTGTGTGTGTGTGTGTGTGTGTGTGTGTGTGTGAAATCAATGCTGTTGCTTTCCACTTCACATGTTGATGCCAAAATAGAAAATGCGTTGGATTATATTCACGTTGTGAAGCATGTTTGTGTGTATGTGTGTGAAACTCCTTGAACAAACAGTGTGACCTCAGGCAGCATTGATGCCTTTGATATCATATATAAATATATATCTTCGTCTCCAGTGTACCATGTTGACAGACTGGGATTTTGTTGTTCCTTTAAATAGACACCGAGCTTTAAACAAACGTCCCTTATTCTTCTGGGACATGTTTGTCACAACAGTCAGATGAAAATTTCATCCTTTTGCCTAAATTAGATTTTTCTTGGCAGCAGTAGTGAAAACCGGCAAAGATGATGGTGAGCAATAAATCCAAACTACAGGCTTCAAAACCATCCCTTTTTATTTTTGAAACCATTGGATGAAACTATTCCCAACTTTTCAGGGTGAAAACTCTGAAAAGGTTGGAATAATCTTGAAATGTTTGTGTTTGGCTGGGGGCCTTTTGTTGTGAGTCATTGCCCATATCTCTCTCTCTCAACTATTAATAAAGGCAGTAAAGGAATAAACTTTGGGTGGAACATTCACAAGAAGGCAGAGACATATTTAAAGTATTCAATAATCATAAACAATTGGGATTATACTTGAAAACTCTTAATGGTCCCGAGATTATTCTGAAAAAACCCTGAAAACCTGAGGAGTCAGGATTTAATCTGAAAAAGGAGAGAATGATTCTAATAAGTCAGCATTAGACCTGAAAAGTCTTAAATGGTCTCGAAAAATCTGAATTGAATCAGATTATTCTGGAATAACCCTGAAAATGTGGTAACTCTGAAAATGAGGAAGGAATAAGTCTTAAAATTCAGGATGGAATAAATGTAAAACTGAGGAATAATGCACAATAAAGTTATGAATAGTAATGGAATAATAGTGAGAAATCTGGAACAGCCATTAAATTTTTAGAATAACTCTGAAAAGAAGTGAATAATCCTGAAAAGTTGGGAATAACCCTGATAGGAAACAAACCTGAAACATCGGATTTAGTCCCTGAAAAGTCTTAAATGGTCCAATGTCTAAGTCAGGTATGCATTTGATTATTCTGGATTAACCCTGAAAACTCAGGAATAACCCTTAAAATGCAATACTATAAGTCTTGAAAAACAGAGCAGTTGGACACATGCAGGAGACTGAAGAATCAATATTTATTTACTCAACTCGGGAACAGAACTCAGGAGTGCAAGTGAAGCGAAACTGAACTGAACAAAGGATCCGACAACACCAAACTGATTAAATACAAACTAAACTGAGGTGCAGGTGGAACAGGAGAACAGGAAAAGAGCTGATTGGCTGTGGGAGACACAGGGAGCAGGGCAGGTGTGGAGGAAAACTACAGAGCAAACATAAAACCAATAATCATGGCACACAGATGGCTGTAAATGCAAATTATTCAAATCTACAGAAACAAATGTCAACAAACTCCTTTTGTCACAACATGTTGAGGACGAGTTAAAGAGAATCCAGACATTGAACAAACAGTCTCTGGATAAGAACGTCTGCTAATGTCCTGAATGTAAATACAGAAGACTTGTGGAATAAACTGTCTGCTGTATAAACTCCTCAGTCACATTTCACAACTAGTGTGAAAGCAAAGGGCCGACTGCCACTCAGTCCAGTTCAACAAACTGGGAGAAAGTCTGAGGTGAACTGGTGGAGGGACACCAGAGCCAGACTGGGACAGAACCATGACAGAATAATAATATGGTTAGAAATGGAATTATCCTTACTGAAATAACCCTGAAAACACAGGATTTACTCTGAAAAGCAGAGAATAATCCTGAAAATCTTAAATGTTCCTGAAAAGTAAATAAATAAATCAGATTATTCCAGAATAATTATACTAATACTATATCATAACTGATAATTTTATAATAACCCTGATGATTTGAGAATGACGCTGACAATGAAGGAATATGTCTTATTATTCAGGAAAAACCCTGAACAACAATAATAATAATAATAATAATAATAATAGTAATGTAATAATAATCAAACATCTGGAATAATCCTGAAATTTTAATTAATTCTAATAACCCTGAACGGTCAGGATTTACTCTGATAAGTGAAGTGAATAATTATGAAAAGTTGGGAATAACCTGAAAAGAAATGAATCAAGATTCATCTGGAATAATCCTGACAATTTGGGAATAACTCTAAAATTGAAGGAATAAATCTTGAAAGAAGGAAATTATTCTGAAAAATTAGGAATAGATCTGAAATTTCAGGAATAACGTGAAAAGGCAGGAATAGTCCAGAAAAGTGATAAATGGTCTGGAAAAGGCATAAATAAATCAAGATTATGCTGGAATAACCCTGATAATTTGGGAATATATATGGAATAAGTCTTAAAATTCAGGAATAACCCTGGAATCTGGGAATAAGTCTTGAAAGGTCCTGCTGTACTCTGAAAAGAAGGGAATTGATTCTGAAAAGTTGGGAATACACCTGAAAAGTGTGAAATGCTCCAGAAAAACTAGAAAATAAATCAGATTATTCTGGAATAAACCTGAAAACTCTGGAATAACCCTGAAGAGTCAGGATTTATACTAAAGAAGGGAATGACTCTGAAAAGTTCGGAATAGATCTGGACATACAGGACTAACCCCGAAAATTCTTAAATGGTCCAAAAAAGTCTGAAATAAATCAGATTATTCTGGAATAACCCTGAAAATGCAGGAATACATCTTAAAACTCTGCAATACCTCAGAATAATACGGAATAACCCCGAAATTATAGAATAAAGGTCAGGAATCAGAGGGAATAGTCCTGGAAATACTTAAGTAGTCCCAAAAAATGAAATAAATCAGGAATACTTCTGGAATAACCCTGAAAACGAAATAAGTGTTAAATTGAGGAATAAACCTGAAATCTCATGTTTAATCCTGGAAAAGCAGGAAAATCAATGAGAACAGAAACAGAAAACTGCAGATCAGACTGATGATGACGTTTGTGGTTGTTAACCAGAGTGTTTCTGTGTTTTTCAGGACTGCTTTGAAGATGCCTTCGACCGGATACCTGCGTGAGTAACACACACACACACACACACATACACACATACACACATATAATGCATAAAACGCACACTCACACAAACCAGTCATTCTCTGAGTGTTGTACAAGCTGAGTAGAGGTTTGTAGGTTTGTAGGTGTGTGTGTGTGTGTGTGTGTGTGTGTGTGTGTGTGTGTGTGTGTGTGTGTGTGTGTGTGTGTGTGTTTGCGGTCAGCTGCAGATCATTTCCTCTCAGCTTCCCGTCTCTTTCACCCTGTCTTCTGTCTCTTTCACTTTTAGTCACTTCCTGTTTTGGATGGTGTGTATGTGTGTGTATGTGTGTGTATGTGTGTGTGTGTGTGTGTGCGTGCAGGGCATGTCAGATGGACCTGCAGACAGCCATCCAGGAGACTCAGTGTGCTCTCAATCTGGTCCTCAACAACAAGTTCTCTGAAGCCCTGGACCTCCTCAAACCATGGTAACCACGGCAACGCATCTCCGTGTTTTATTATGTAATATATGATATAGTGTACTAGTGTATTTGTACAAGCACAATTTGCACTACAAAGCTTTTGAATATGATTATGACAAGTGCTGCCACTTGTACTGGTACTGATACCATTACTACTGGTACTGCTACTGGTACATTTACTACGGGTACTATTACAACCGGTACTGCTACTGGAAGTGCTACTGATACTCTTACAACTGGTTCTGCTACTGGTACTTTTACAGCTGGTACTGCTACTGGTACATTTACTACTGATACTAATACAACTGGTTCTGCTACTGGTACCAATACAACTAGTACTGTTACTACTGGTACTAATGCAACTAGTACTGCTACTTGCACTGCTTCTGGTACTTTTACAACTGGTAGTGCTACTGGTGCTATTACAGCTAGTACTGCTACTGGTACATTTACTACTGGTACTAATACAACTTTTACTGCTACTGGTACTGCTATTGGAAGTGCTACTGATACTCTTAGAACTGGTTCTGCTACTGGTACCAATACAACTAGTACTGTTACTTGCACTGCTTCTGGTACTATTACAACTGGTACTGCTACTGTAACCATTACTGCTGGTAGCTACTTCTACTGGTACTATTAATACTGGTATTAATATTGGTATACTACAAACCCTATCTCTAGTGTTGCTATACATACTAAAACTACTGGTACTATTACCACTGGCACTATATGTGAAACTGCTTCTGATACCAGCACTACGGGTACTACTATACTTATCACTAGTACTGGTGCCAGAAATGGTACTAAAACTGCTACTGGCACCAACACTTGCACTACTACTGGTTTTAATGACATTATTGATACACATTCTACTGATACTACTATTACTGATACTTTACTGCTGCTGATGGTACTACTACTATACACACTACTGGTTCTGAAGCTATTGCATTACCATTCACACTGGTGTCACTATCACTGTTATTACTACTACTGCTCCGTCATCTGAGGCTGCTAGTGCTGATACTAGGATTGCTACTGATACTTCGTCAACATAATTACCGTGTGTATATAATATACTTGTGTGTGTGTGTAGGTGGAAGGACAGTATGTACCATGCGTTGGGTTACAGCAGCATCTTGGTGATGCAGGCAACCATGACCTTCGAACATAGAGACATCCAGACTGCCATGGCAACCATCAAGGAGGCGTTACACACCTGTCAGAGGTGAGAAAGGAACAATATTGTGTCGCTCTGTCTGAGAGTCAAGAGCTGTGCAGGTTTGGCTCGAGTATTTGGACATCAGATTAAATTACTTTGGCAAAGATAAAGATTTAGTTGAGTCCCAACAAGGGGGGGGGGGGGGGGGGGAATTCAAGTAGAAGTTATTTTTGTTGAGCACTATTCTTGGTAAATTGAGCCTCTCGACCTCTCTCTGGCCTTATGAACCAACACCGCTTTCTTAAGACTTACTTTTTGCTAATTTGTGTTCTTTTGGGGGCATTTTTGATATGCACCAGATATTACACATATTTATCTTCAAAACATAGGATAAGAAAAATCGGTGCTCCTCAACAAGTCACTCCCATCATCCAAATAGAAGTAATATCCGAATAAACAATATACAATAAGAACAAGAACACAGCAGGGATAAATCTGGAACATATGAGAAAGTTTCAGAGCAACTGAGATTATTCTGAGCAGCATGCATGGGAATACATCACAATATAATAGACTTGTGTATATTTCTGGCTTTTCCCCTGATGGTCTGAATAACTCGCTGTTGCGCTGTGCTGCTCTGTCTCATCTGTCCGTGCGCTGTCTTCTTATCGCGCTGCAAAGTTATGAATTTGTTTTTCACTGCGTGAGAAAATGGTCGTGTAGTGTGAGAGCGTGTGAAAAGTGTAAACATTACACCTGCTAAACATCAACATGTTAGCATTGTGATGTTAGCATTTAGCTGAAAGCACTGTTGTGCTACGGTACATGCGAAAGAATTTTAATCTTGTTCATTTTATAAGTAACTAAAAAAGACATTTTGCTCAAAGGGGCCATTTTCATTATGAATAAACTACATTTAACTGTTCATAATCTCCATGATATTGCAAAGCAAAGGATGTTGGCTAAAAATTCACTCTGTTATTCATGTTATGTTACTAAAATGTTCCTCCATTTTGCAAGATGTGATGATTTCTTTTTTTAACAATAATAATAAATTTCATTTATACAGTACCTTTTAAAACAAAGTGTTACAAACTGCTATACATGGGAAAAACTAAATTGAGACAAATGAGAACCACAACTAAATAAAATCCAGCAAATAAAAGTATTGAGAGTAAAATACCCAAACACAGTGGAACTGGATACAAAGAGCTTTGGCCCTGCATCATTAAATAAGTTTTAATAAGTGATTTAGATGACGTTACTATTCTATAAGCCTCAGTTGTTCAGGCAGGTATAATCAGACTTATATTCACATAACATTTTAAACATCAGAAAATCTTACTCATACAGCTTTTGAAAAGAAACCTGAAAATTATGATTAAAACCACAGTTTCCTCTTTTTTTTACATATCACAAACTTCTCTAACTACTTCCTGTTCTACGTGAAGCACTAAATCAAGCCAGGTTGACTGCCTCTAAACTGCAGCTGCATCTGAGGAACTCTCACTTCTGTTTTCAATGACATTTACGCTTAAATAGATGAAAGACAAGAGAGATAGAGAGAGAGAATGCATCTTACACTACTGGATGACGAGCACAGCCCAAAAACTTCACTTTGTGATAAAGTTTCCGTCTTCTTCTTCTTCTGTTTAATCTTCAAACTGTTTCCGCAGATTCAGGAAGAAGAACTCGGTAGTCGGATCTCTGTCTAGTCTGATCAGCAAGCAATCCAATTTACAAGAAGGTATACACACATGTCCCGCTCCAACATGCATTGACTGACAACAGGAAATGCAGCTCACAAACAGGAAATAAGATCAAAAGCGACAGGAAGTCACTGTGTTGTGGTTATGTGTTTTGCAGAGGAGATGCATGCAGAGATCTGCTATGCCGAGTGTCTGCTGCAGAAAGCCACGCTGACATTTGTGCAGGTCAGAGCTGCTGTCTGATTATCTGTCTGTCTAAATATCATAATCCCACCCTTGAAACAATGAATCACTGTCTCATTCTGATAATTATTTAAGCTAACTAGCTAGTGGAGCTAATCAAAATGAATAAACTTTAACATATAGAAATTGGTGGAATGCGCCTTTAAAGCTGCAGTTTCTCCAGTGGCCATTAGATGCTGCTCTTGTAAGACTTGACTGTATTGAAGTGAATTGGAAAACCCCCAAAGCCAGTTAGTGTTTTACACACTGACATTATTGTCTTAACAGATGATTTTACTTCTTTTGATTGTCTTTTTGAAAAATATATAAGTTTACTGAAACAATATTGAAGGTTAACCTGGGAGTTGGGAGTATATTTCCTAAATTGACCAACCTTTTTAGCCCTTAAAGGATCATTGTGTAAGATTTAGGGGGATCTATTGGCAGAAATGGAAAGTAATATTAGTAAGTATGTTTTTATTAGTGTATAATCATCAAAATGTATAACATAGGTCTAGTTGTTTTTAGACATTATAATGGGGAATAGTAACATATTGTAGCTTTCAACCAAAAAAGTGTTTGTTTTTTTTTTATTCTTTAATTGGTTTATTTGAATTTGAATTTAAATTTTTAGTGACCCGAAAGATGATAGTGGCCAGAATTTCAAAAAATCAGACCATTTCTACTCAGGGACATATGCTCATAGGACTTTGACTAATGATAACATGTTTTAACTGAAGATGCTGTGGATACCGCTGTAAGCTAATTGAACAAATTATAAATGTGGTAATTATTATCTGTCACTTTTTTCCAGGATGAGAACATGATCAGTTTTATCAAAGGAGGCATCAAGATTCGAACCAGCTACCAAATCTACAAGTAAGTGATCAATTCAAACCTTTAACAAATTTAAAATACTTTATCTGTCATTTACTTAACTATTGGTTCAACAATTAGGTTGTTATGAGTTTTAAAAGGAAATTTTGAACATGGTGAAAATTAACAAGTTGTGTTATTTAAACGCAGCATATTTAGCTTCTAAACACGTTTTCCCACATTTTTAATTTACTTATATTGATTTCTTAGATGTGCATTTGATGTTTTTTTTATTTGATTCTGTTTTGTATGTTGCTTAGATGTCAATTGACAGATACACTGCTTTCATCTCTTATTCTTTAATTGTGAGTTCATCTGTTCTCAGGGTTAGGGTTAGGTTAGGAAACCAGTCATCCCAGGTTTCAGGTTCACATTTGAAAAAATACTTGTTCAGCTCTTCCAACTCCCACAACTTCCACTGTTCATATACATTTTATTGCCACTGCTTTCAGTGCTTACACTTAAGCCAGTTGATATTGTCTTCGAGTTTTTTTTAATCGTTCCTGAATCCATATCCTCCATATTTGTTATGGAATATTTTGTTATAAATGAATATCCTAACCCTTCAATTACTTTCTGATTGTTACTTCATGTTTCATGTTGTCCAATAGGGATTGTCAAAATGTGCTGAATGTTGCCCAGGATGCAGCCAACCAGTCTGATTCGTTCAGACAGTTTGAGGGCGGGGTCAAGTTGGGCATTGGATCCTTCAACCTGGTGGGTTTTCAAAGAGGCATTCACTGGTTTGTTTTTTTTCCCCTGAAGTCCCAGACGAGAGGAGTTTAACTGCAGCAAATGTTCAGTCACATCAAAGTTGATTTAACTGACCTCCAGATATTTTCTATAACTTCTCTAAACTTTTGGTTCACACTTTTCAAAAGCACCCTGACATCACAAAGTGAAAATTTGAAAAACATGAAGACAGGGTGCTGACTCTTGCCTGTTTTACTCTCTGGCATATGATGTTTTAGATTAATAAGTGGTATTTAAGTTTGCTAACTTTGTCTCAAAAGCCTGGAAAAGAAGGAAAGATTGACTATTTAATTAGTATTTATTGTTTTCTCCATGTTTTTGTCATGATTTATGAATTTTGTTGTAGACAGTGATGTTCTGTAGATTTGATTGTGAAAGTTGTTTGAGTTGTTTCCAATACACGCTGGGCTTAGTTATGTGCATTATACAGTAATATAAATTGAATTTATTCATTCATTCACTCACTCATTTATGTTAACAACTAATACAACATTATATCTAGTTTATAAAACTAACTACTAAAACTGGTATTTTTTCAGACTGGTGAAAGGCTTGATTTCACTCAGACCTTATATTCAATTCAATTGAATTCAATTTTATTTAAATCGCAACAAAAGGCACTTTTCACATAGAGCAGGTCTAGACCGTACTCTTAAATTGACAGAGACCCAACAATTCCCCCATGAGCAGCACTTGGTGACAGATAGTTTTTAAATAGTTTTGTTTAATAGTTTTGTGAAAAATAGGCGAATGTCATCAGCATATTGTCAGAGATAGAACGATATTAATAGAATTACTCACACAGATACATTATTAAAGCAACATTATACTATAATATTATACTATTTTACCTTAAAATAACAGCTTCATAATCATTTTGATGATACACTGACTGATAATAGAGAAAATTAAAGAATGGCCACTGTGCGCCCCAAACACCTGTTCTTGCACTACGAGAAGTGCATAAATAGTAGTTACCTGGATGTAACCCCAGTTCTATGAGTACATGCAGAGCCCTCTAATGGGCTGTTCTTCAGCTAATAAGCGACAGCTGACTCGACTGATCAGACCTTCAGTGAATTACAATTACTTGTTAACTCGCCAATATGTAACTTATACCGTTATCAACAGAACTGAGATACATGTTAGCAGCCACTGGACTGTATTTTCTGTAGTGAATGAAGATGATGTGGATCGTAATGTAAGTCAGTCAGTGTAATGCTAGCTGTTAGCAACTGCATTTTAGCACACAGCTAGCACTGTGGGTTCAGATGTAAGATCAGCTAGAAGCACAGCGAGAGTAAGTGTTGAAGTCTGTTCCCCTTCAAGTAGTGTTCCCTCATGTTGCAACGGTGCAGTACCCTCACCGCTCAGTTATCAACAGAATTAAATGCACGTTACAATGTCTTGGTTTAAGTGCACATATTGATTAATCCATTGAAAGTGCATTGTTTTAATAATTCATTTTTGTTATATGTAATAGTGTTCTCTGTCTTTCAGATGTTGTCTCTCCTCCCTCAGAGGATTTTGAGGCTGTTGGAGTTTATAGGATTCTCAGGAAACAGGGTGAGTACAGCTTTAAAAGAAACGGCCAGGTCATTAAATTAATATTTCCTCAATTGTATCAGCAAAATAAAAACTTATTATTTAGTAAGGCTTAATAAAATATTTCTCTAAGAATTTATTTTAAAATGTCTCTACGTTTTAATGTTTTGTTTTTTTATGGTAAGATGCTGTTTGTAACCGCAGCTGCTTCACAGAGAAAGCCTTTCAGCAAACGAGTAGTAATTACAGCCCTAAACCAAATCCTTTGCTGTGATAATCCTGGAGGAAGACTTCAGTTAGCATTAACAAGAGACTCTCTTCACATTCCCCCTCTGTCTCTGTCTGTCTGCAGGGGTTTGGTTTGTCTCAGCTGAGAGAGGGAGCATCCAGTCACAGTTTGCGGTCAATCCTCTGTGCCCTGACTCTGCTCTTCTACCACACATACGTTTCACTGATACTGGGTAGGAAACTGCACACATATACACTTTGCTCTTCTTCTATTGCTCTGATATAGCACACTGTAGCCGCACCCTGTTGGTGGTCCAGCTCTACAGCCCTAAATTACTGCACACATCTTGAATGTTGTTCATCGATTCAGAGATGTGGTACCATAACTTCATGGATGATTAGGTGTAAAACTGCTGTGAGTACAGGCCTCTCATAGATAACTTTATTTATAACAATGTTGCTGTGTTTGATCAGGAACTGGGGAGGGGAACCTGGTAGAGGCTGAAGCTCTGCTGGAGCCGTACCAACAGAAGTACCCAAAAGTAAGTAAAGCACATACACAAGAAATGTAAACATTCAAAAATCTACTGACAGGACAAAATTTCCCGATGCTGATGAAATCTAAATTTTGTTTGTCTTTCAGGGCTCAATCATTCTCTTCTACTCTGCTCGTATCGCCACACTGCGAGGAAACTTTGAGAAGGTCTAAAACAAACACACCGTTGTACTTCTATCTGTGATGATCCTCATTGACATAACACACTGACAAACCCTGAGCTCTAACTGTAACCTAAACCCAATTCTAATATTAACCCTAAAACCGAGTCTCAACCCTCAAACAGACCTTTGAACAAGTGAGAACAAAAAAATATTCCTCTTGTGCAAAAAAAGGTCCTCATTTTTTAAAAAATTCACTCTTCGAAAATGTCCCCACTTTCAAAGAGTGTCCCCTTTGACCTCACCTGAGCAGGTGAGTGTCGATGTGTAAAATGTATCCTGTGTTTCAGGCTCGGGCCAGGTACGAGGAGTGTATCAGCAGCCAGCAGGAGTGGAAGCAGATCCATCACCTTTGTTACTGGGAGCTGATGTGGACTCACTCCTACCAGCAGCAGTGGCAGCAGGCGTACCGCTACGCAGACCTGCTGTGCAAGGAGAGCCGCTGGTCCAAGGTCAAGATAACACTTACATAATGTGCATGCGTAAATCCTGGTCTCATGCAGGCTCTCTTTAGTCTCGTAGTCAGCCTTCAGCACTTTCTTTCTCAAAACAGGGAGAAAATCTTCCAACAGATAACTCCATGTGCTCCTACTGCAGCTTCACTGGAACATTTTAGAATGTATAATTTGCTAAATGCCTTTTTTAAGAGGTTTCTTATAGTCTTGGTTGATCTTTTGTCCATTTTTTTTGGTAATTTCTTGTGATATTTCAATGGAAGATGAGCTAGTAGTCATACATCATTACTGAACCTTTACATGACCTTTACATTGCTGACATCGCAAAAAGCATATTCTAAAATATGCTTTGATCTTTAAGGGATTGCCTCTGTATGACCCTCTGTCTGCAGGCTATCTATGTGTACCAGAAGGCAGCCATCCTCAGTATGATGTCAGAGGAGGAGGTGAAGAAGACGGGGGAGGACATCATGGAGCTCTTCAGGTCAGTCTGCCTCCACTTAATAAATATTATATCTAAATATTAGACCTGTAACTGTGTGTCTGGAGCTACACAGGGAAGATAAATGGGGAAATGTAGGGATAAACATAGAAATGAATGGGAATAAATGGGGAAAAAATGAGGACATTGTTGGAAAGTTAAAACATTTGGGGATATTTTGGAAAGTGAGGACGTTTTTTTTTCCAGTCCTCCATTCTTTAAATGGCTGTTTAAGGTTTAAGGTCAGGTTTAGGGTCATGCTGTAAGTATGTAAACGTGTATTTGTGTGTGCAGGCAGGTGGAGGGGCTGAAACAGCGCCTGGCGGGGAAATCGATCCCAACGGAGAAATTTGCAGTGAGGAAGTCCAGACGCTATAAAGCTGCTAACCCCATCCCCCTGGTCATCCCCGCACTGGTATACACACAAAACACACTTCTGCAATACACACACTGGAGCAATAGTTTGAGGCGATTAGAAGAGTAGTTAAAGTAATGATTTAATTTCTTCTCTCTCCGTAGGAGATGATGTATGTTTGGAACGGTTTCACCATAGTAGGGAAGAGATCTGACTGTACCGAGTCCCTGCTGGTTACCATAGAGACGGCTGAGGAGCAGCTCCGCAACGACCCCAGTGAGTTCAAAACATCAACGTTGCTACTAACGCTACTGCTAACACCGATTATTAATGTTAAACAAGGTGTAATGCATCTTGAAATAATGGATATGAACATTAATATTTACTCAGAATATTGAAAATAAGTTCTTAATATATTAATGTGTCAGTGGATGTGTATTAATGTAATTATATGTTACGATATGCATGTTCACGCAGATTTATATGCATGTATAAGTATGTATGTATAAGTACACATACAGTATATCTCTTGTCTTTTCTGATGCATTAATCGCTGCTTTTTTAAGAACACATCTTTATTTATTCACTATTGTTATTATTTATGCTTTATTAATTTATGTTGTTCAACAGTATTAGCAGTATTATACATTTTGCTCATAAGAGGTCACAATATCACACCTATAACAGTTCAAACACGATGAAATGGGGGTTATGTACCCAATATAGACTCAATGAATTTAATTAATGACAACTGAGTGTAAAAAAATAACAATGTTTAAATAACAATGTTCACTACTAGTACTACTGCTGTTACCTGCCTGTCAAATCTAAGATGGCCCACAAATGTGATTTCTTTCAACTGCCTAAAAACGCTGAGTAGAAAAAAAAAAAGCTTGCTGAAAAAAAAGGTACAGGAAAACATGTGAAAAAGAGAACAAACAATGTTAGCGAGTGTGCAATTTACACTTTTTATTTCCCTAAAAACTCCCTAAACAGTGTCAGTGACTGTTCACTCCAGTAAACTTTACGAGCAGCAGCGATTGCTTTGTGAAATAAATAAATAATCTTGTAATGTCTTGATTTAGTGTTAATATTCTCCCAATAAAATTCTGCAACTGAACAAAAGTCAAAGATAATGCAGATAAAGAACAATTTTCTTTTTAGTAAAGCTGCCAATACCTGTTATCTACCAACTAAACCAAATGTGTCATTCTACATTATTATAGAAAGCATCAACTTTATCTTTATGTGTTATTTGCTAGATGTAGATTCTGAGATTTAACCCTTCAGTACACAGAATTAACCGGTTTCTTTTCCTGAGCTGTTGCTATGATCTTTGTCTGTCTCTCTCTGTCTCTCTCTGTCTCAGACCCGTCAGAGTTTCATCCAGATGACAGCTGTCTGGTCCAGATGTTGAAGGGACTCTGTCTAAAACACCTGGGCAGGTTACTGCAGGCTGAGCTCTGCTTCACACAGGTCCTGTCCAGGTAACTCATTAACACGCAAACACATGCAGACAAACAGCTCCAGGCACTCAGTGTGGCTGTTTACCCTCTCCAAGTGTGACACAGATTAGATAATATACCTCTGTGTGTGTTTACTTTCAGTGAAAGTCGTATAAAATACGATCACTACTTGATTCCTTTCACACTGTATGAGTTGGGTCTGCTGTATAAACAACAGGGAGACCTCACCAAGGCCACTACATACATCGAAAATGCCAAGTAAGTTGTCTTTATACCGCTCTATAAATTGTACCTCAAAATATACCTAATATACTAATCTATGTATGTTAATACACCTATATATCTTCCTATACATTTATACACCTCTATATACCTTCATTTCCCTTTGTATACTTTTATATACCTTTATACACCTTTTATATACCTTTTTATACCTTTATACACCTCTATATACATTTATACACCTCTATATACATTTAAACATCTCTATATACCTTCATATACCGTTATACACCTCTATATACCTTCATTTACTTTTATGTACCTTTATACACCTTTTATATACCTTTTCATACATGTATAGACTTCCATATACTTTCATATACATTTATACACCTCTATATACCTTCATTTTCCTTTGTATACCTTCATATACCTTTATACACCTTTTATATACCTTTTTATACCTGTATACATCTCTATATACTTTCATATATGTTTATACACTCTTATATACTTTGACCTCTTTACACTATTATGTACCACTAAATACATTTACATACTTGAATATACCATTAAACACAAATGTGTATATATATATATATATATACATATATACCTTTATGTTATTCTGTGTCATATAATATACGTCTATACATGTTTATGAATTATTTACAGTACCTTTCAGCGACCCCTTTACACCTCTACAGAAGTGTACACATCTCAGAACAGCTTTATTCACATCTGTGTACTGTACATTCACATATTGCTGTAAACCTCTTCAACGTGTCTGATTACCTGTGCTACTAGTAGCTGTTTCTGCTGTGGAATGTATCTCTGGTATTTCACTATAGATAGTGAAATACCAGAGATACAGATACTATTGGTATCTGTATCTCTGGTATTTCACTAAAGGGGAAATTTACACACATAACTACAAGTCTCCAAATAGCCTCAGGTTTTCTTGGAGGTCTTGAAGTGCACTGAAAGGAATGAAATGTACAAAGTCAGGCCATCATACCACTCATATTTTATAACATTTTTATTAGAAAGGGCCATTTCTACCTATACCAAGTGCTTTCACAGCTCATGTTAAAGCTTAACATGTGTGAGAGGAAATGGGAAGCGTAGTAATCACAAAATTCTGAATGATTTCTTGTGTTTTTCATTAGGACAAACTACAAGGATTACTCCATGGAGTCCAGACTGCACTTCAGGATCCACGCGGCCCTCAACAGCCTCAAAGGATCACCTGCGGGCACCCCATAATAGTCGAAACAACTCAAAAAACTGCAGCTGGAAACAACAGTGTATGATCCGAGTCCAGGGATTCCCTGATGATTGAAGAAACTTAGATTTGTTGGGGTTCTGAGATCACACTCCCATCTGGACTTTCTTTTTCAGTTTAGCCGAGCAACCTTTTATTTTATTTCCTTTTTCCTTATTTATTTTTGCAATAGTGTTGACAGATGAGATTATTTAAACTTGTACCTCTTCTTAAACAACCACGGGCTTCCCATTAGCAGCTGGGTGTCATGGTTCAATTGATGCCAAATGTCAATTATGTCAATTCAATCAGCAAACCAATAGATCACAACGGCTCCTTTATTGTCAGTATGAGGACGGTTTCAGTCTAGGGGCTTGTTCACTCGGAGATCTTGCATAGGAGAAACGATTTTGACAATTTTTGGCAACTTCTTGTGTTCAGGTAGAGTGAGAAAGTACTGGGAAGCAGCTGCAATTTTCTGATATAAAGATTAAGTTAGATAAGGTTTAACCCTTTGAAAAAAAAACGCAGCTTGGAACACCAAGACAAGACATTTGGAGAAATCAATCAGCTTTCCAAACTTTGATTGCAGTCGGTCGCCTCGTTTCACCTCTTGCAGTGCGATTCTCCGTCTGAAAAGGCCCAAAAATATAGAAGCTTTTTGATCTTGGATCACATCTAATGATTAAAACTCTAAATAACAAATTACCACAACAAATCATGAAGGTGTACATCGTCAAATAATGAATACTTAAAGCAAATACATGTCAAATTCAACCATCAAATGATAAATATTAATATATAATAATGAAAAGTTGATCAATTAACAATAACGGTTGCAATTAATGAAAAGCTGCTAACCAGCCACCCATCAAATAATGAATAGAAAGGTTAAATAATAAAAAGTGAGTCATCAAATAAGTCTAAAAAGTAAGAAATTAAGTTAAATTCAAGTCCATCCTGGTTTATTTTAAGCTCTATGTCCAGCTTTCACCACTAGATGTCGCAATTTTACTATATTTTTACTTTTACTATTGGATTACAGCAAGAAATCATCACATCTAATGATTAAAACTCTTCAAAAAAGAACAACAACCACAACAAATGATGAACGTCTGCATCATCAAACAATGAGTATTCAAAGCAAGTAAATGTGAAATTCAACATCAGACAATAAATATCCGTCGAATGTGGCAGCAATAAATAATGAAGGTCGACGTCAAATAATGAAACTGCAACATAGACCTTAAGATAATAAAGAATGTGGTTGTATTTAATACGTGTGGAAGTTATTTTTATGGGCTTCGTCTTATGTAACGACTAACTTTTTATTATTCTACCTCTGTATTCATTATTTGATCGATGGCCATTCGTTGTTTGACGTTTCTATTTGTAGCGACCGGCTTTTCATTATCAGATATGGATATTTATTATTTGATGGTTGGATTTTCGGTATTTGTTGTGGTAATTTGTTATTTGAGGAGTTTTAATAATTAGACGAAATGATTCATTGCTGTAATCTGACATCAAAAAGCTTCCATACTAAAATCTAATCTTTACTGTTTGCAAAACTGACACCTATTACCTACTACTAAACACATCCTGGTATTAAACTAACAACTCATGGTATAATGTTTGCTTCCAAAAGAAAAAAAAAATATATATATATATATGTAGGATAGAATCATGAATACTGATGTTGCAACGTGTACTGATTAAACTCTGATGAGTATATTCATGTTAACAGCAGGGAGAGCAGTGTGTTCAAACACACAGTATATACATACGCTTTATATTTTTCTTTACTTTGCCTTTTTTGATTTCTTAATAATAACGTGCACTCCACATGTACACGTAGTACACAAACGTGTCTGTGCACACGCAAACACAGCCTTGTCACCAACCGTGGCTTAAACACAAACACACACACACACACATACAAAACACGGTACACTCATTCCAAGCTTGCACGTACTGGGCAATATGCACATTAAAAAGAGAAACACTCAAAACAGCTGTAAACGCACACATTTAGCAGCAATATAAAAAGAATTTTTGCTGTTATTAAGTCAATCAACTTCTCAGTCATTCTGTTGCTCAATGTGTGTCCATGTTTGTAGTTTTATCTGTAGTTCTCTCTCAGAGGCAGAGCTGGGTTTTTTTTTTTTTAAATTTCAATTAAACCTGCAATAATTGATTTATTTGTCCACTTGTTTTCAGCAGAAACAAATAATGAACACAACTCTGAACTATCATCAGCTTTTAAGTTGATATGTTGAATTTATTTCCACATCCAGCAGTTACGGAGAAACATTATCATTCGTTTAGAGTCGTGTTTCTGTCCACCTGGTGAATGTAAGTCCAATATTCACTCTCTTTTAGCTCTGTTTTTACTCTCTACCAACTCCTGAGGGAAATATCTGGCTCTTTAGCTGCTAAATGCTCCACTATGTTCACCAGCTAGTCTACAGCTAACTGTTAGCAGGTAGTGTACAGCAGCTTTTTACAGCTTTTTCTCTGAAAACGACGCTATGAGACGCTGAGAGTGAACCAGAACAGTAAAAGTTGCAGCCGGACAGATAATCAATGAGCTGAAACTCACTATAAAGCTCCGTAAAGCCGAGAGGAGCTGCAGAGTCTCTGATAATTCTCTGTAGGTTCATCACTAGATTACACACTGTTATAGATCAGACATTTTTGTTATTAAAAAATATACATTATAGCTGCTCTAAAGCTGCAGTAATCAATATTTTTATGGTAACAAGGGTTTTCCGGCCTTCAAACTCTCTGATAGCGACTAGCTGGTGAACATATGGAACACTTAGCAGCTGAAGAGCCAGATATTTTTCTCAGGGGTTGGTGGGAGACCAAACCAGAGCTGAAAGAAGGGTGAATATTGGACTCACATTTAACAGGTGGACACAAACACCACTCCAGTAGGATGATCAGCTCTGTGTCTGCTGGATATGTAAATAAAGTTAATTATTATATATTAATAATTAATTTAATTTGCTAACAAGGTGATAATAAGGTAAGATATTCAGCTTGCTCTGCTGCCCCCAAGTGGCCAAAAAAAATCAACAAATGCAGGTTGAAATGAAATAAGATTAAAATGGAAGCATTAGCATCAACTTTCTTTCCTATAAGAGATTACTTCTTCACACAGAGCAGCTCTGCCTCTGAGAAAACCGCATTTGTTCACGTTTACTCAACCTTCTGTTGACAAAATACATAAAAGACTGAAGGCTGTAGATTCATCCTGATACTGTCGCTCTGTTTTCAGCTGCTAACTTACTGCTAGCTTACTGTTGTAGAGATATGGCTTTGGCTATAAACAAACAAGCCAAGGAAGATAGCTTGTTATTTATCTTTTGTTATATTAAGTAGTATTCTGTTATATGAATTATGTAGCTCAACAGCACACATAAAGAGCAGTTCTGGTATCTATTCATGTACTGATATATAAAAAAGAAGCACAATCTATGATCTCCAATCACCTCCAGTAATACAAACAAAACATTTCTGATGATTCTTAAGACCATAATTTTCTCATTCGGCTTCATGTTGTTTGATACTGTTTGCTATTATGTATATGATATATTACCACAATGAAGATTTAATGTGTGTCAAACTAAAAGGCTTGGCGGGTTTGGGGTGTAGATAGATGAAAACGTTCAACTCCAAAACCCACAATCTCAAAGGCAAATCAGCTTACCTGTAAAACACTGTTACACTAAATATTAAGCTAAATACGTTGGATAAAAGAGTATACCAATGATTTGATCATTCAGTCAAGCAAAAAACAGCTGCAGAGTCAACTTATTTAAATCTTTGCTTCCATTTTTAAGCATTCGGGTGAAGGACGCACTTTTCCAGTAGACTTGGGGCAAATGTGGCGGCTGTAACAATAAGCCTTCTCCTTATAATGAATGTATCAACCAAAAGACCAAATTATATGTGTGTCTTGCTGTATGTCTCTTTTCTTCGTGTGTGGATTTTATTAGTGCCTACAAAGTGTTAGGGTCTTTGTGTCTTTGTGTGATCTGAAGGAACAACTTCATTGGCCAAGTACAGTAAATATTCAGGTTTGTCTTGTAACAGTCATTGATACGGTAAATAATAGTTTTACAATAGACCAGTGCACGCTATCTTAAAGTCAAGTTATCTAAAAATAGCGAACCGCTAATGCTAGTAAACTGCCGGAGGAGTTTTCGGCTAATGTTGCTAGTTATAAACGAGGTTTTGTTTCAGGAAGAACAAAATTTGGCTTAGTAAACAATTAAATAGTTACCTCTTATGATGAGAACAGACACTAAAATCCTCCATGTATCTTCATGTGCAATAAAACATTAACCACCTATAGCGTATGCTGTTTTATTATTGCACCGCTGGTGCATGGCAACGCTATGGCGTTAGCATGTTGCCTGTTATGCTAAAAGATTGTTCCTACTATCATCTATAATAGCATATTCTAAAATGTTGGCATTATTCTAAAATGTTGGCATTATTATTATCATGTTAGCATTTGTTAGCATTAGCTCTTCACAGAACTAATGTTAAGCATCGTGTTAGCAAAATGTTAACTAAATGTTAGCAGTTCTTGCCGCTGTTTTAAAGGTATTTCCAGAATCCTTAAAGACTCATCTGTCCATCTAAAATAAAAAAAATATACACATTAAAGATTTTTGGCCCGTTTCCCAAGTTGCAGTAATAAAGTATTTCCTAATCCAAACAAAGATGGTAGCCAGAAACTCTTTTTGTACAACCCAAGAAAATATAAAAAATAAAATAAAGGAATCTAACATAGATATAGACTAATATAACTGATAATAAAACTTTTTAAACGGTTCATCATGTACAAATCAATCAATGAAGGTTCTTTGATTTTTGGCTAGCATCTTTATCTGGATTCACCATTTAGGAAACGTATTAAAAATCTATTGTGAAGTGGTTTGAATTTTTAAAACATATTAAGTGTCTTTAAAGATTCTGGAAATACCCGTTAAACCCAAATGGATAAATCAGTTTCTTTATCGATGTCATTGATTAATAAATAATAATTAGCATGACTCCTACAGTCAGTCATATTGTGTGGTAGGTAAAGCAAACGCTGCCTTCTATCATAGTTCTCATGTGTTAGGATAGTCCGAGCCAATGATGGATGTTTTTGGTGTAGTTTTTCATCATTTACTAGTTAAACAGATAAATATTATCTGAAATCTTGGTACACTCCTTTAAAATGGTCACCATTCACTGTCACAACATTTCTTCCTGGAAGGTTTTGGTTTGTGTGTTTCATTCAGTTGCTCATGTCAGTGCCTCGGTGTGTCTCTCTGTGTTTAAACTATAGTTCTTATAAAGGTTTTCTATAGGATTTGAATTGCATGTTATTCTTCAATATGTTTAATCTTCTTTTTTTTTTTTGAAATATGAGACATTACTGTATGTGCTTTATAGCAGGAAGCGATGTGACCCAATATTACAGGCTTTACGGTTAGAGATGGTGACCAACGTGGTGCAATAAAATGAAAATAGAATAACTGTTCATTTTGAGTGATTTGGCATTTTTCTTTTATTATCACTGTTTACTGTGTCTGTTTATGTGCCTCTTCGTGTGTCAGTGAGTCATAAGCCTTTATTTCTAAATTCTTTAGTCTTGTGTTTATAATAAATATATTGGATTTATAATATGCACAAAAGACGCATCAGATGGTTAGTTGTCCTGTTCATGTAGTGCAATTCACATAGTTTAAGGTATTAATCTGGCATTTGTGCCTCTGCAAGACAAAACAAAGATAAAGATTATGCTGCTGGGGAAATATTGTTAAGGACAAAAAAATAGTTCTCTGGATAGTTGCTTTAAAAATACATCATTCCAGTTTCAGCAATATAATATAATATTATATACATATATATTATACAGTCAAGGGACAAAAGACTGCTAAGTGTTTATTCTTGCTAGCCAGGTTTCAGATAATTTTATGAAATGAGCATTATGTTTGAACAGTGGGAGAAAAGCAGAAAATGATTCAAAGAAAGCACGGATAAAAAAAAAAAAGCTAACCAGAACTCAAGAGGTTTTAGTCACTAAACTGAAATGTAAGCTTCAGTCCAGTTTCTTGCAGTCCCTCTAAGAGCCATGAGCTCACTTAAATCCATATAGCTGTAGCTGATTAGCTGAACTGTTAGCTAACCTGAATCAAACCGTTTTAGATACAAATTTGCTTTAGACCTGAATTTGGTCTAATCAGGTCTAATTTGTTTTAGACCTGAACCCATCCAGTGCATTTGTGGCATTAAAAGTACTCCATATCCCATCTGACCTCCAGCCAGCTTGGACTGCTCTGACGCTAAACACTCGTATAACTATAGCGCTTGCACATGACTCGATCAGCCACAAAGTAAGACGTATGACTCCGACTCTTCAATTGATCAGGAATGTGTAGACTACTGGAATGTTCTGATAATGTTGGAAACTCTGTTGTGTCTTCATTTATTTGTTTTTAAATCATACTGAACCTTTGATCAGTTGCAGATTCAAGCAGGACTGAGTCTAAAGTCTAAATGTGTATTCAGAGATTTGTGATACTGTCAAAAGCAAATTCAATCTCAGTGTGTGATAAACTTGTATTTAGTTAAATATTTAGTTAAAAATCTGGTTTCCTGTTCAGTTTGATTTGTTATGAAATAATGTTTACATTTAATTCTGAATCATTGACCTACGGTAAGAAAAAAGTCACATTGGCCACCATTACCCCTGACTCATTTTAGCTGTTCTCAGCAGTAAAAAATTCAGGGGTTTTGAAACTCTGTTCTCTGGAAACACTGTTGAACATTAACTTGTATACATATTTGTCTTTGTGTGATGAAATTCGCTATTTTCCTTTCAGGTTACTGGTATTTTGTACTTGGGGTTTCCCACATGCTTTTAAAGAACAATAACACTTTTTGCACTTTAAACACAAACTGTGAATACTTAACAGTGTTGTAGACCATTTTCCAAAAGCATTCCATTTGAAAACATATGTTTTTGCCTACAGTTTGGCATGGCAGATGGCAAGTACTACGATACCCATGAGCCTCAGTGGTGGTTGGGGAAGAAGCCAGTGAGGCTTGAATCAGAGTTATAGCAAATTCAGAATTTTGCAGTTGAGAACAAAACATGTTGCTGTACTTGAATTCATCCAAATCTGATCTGGAATCTGCAACTGAACAGATTCACAGACAATCAAAATTGACCCGAGGACAACAGGAGGGTTAAGTTCTTTAGGACTAAATTTTCTACAAAGTGTCATCTTTAGCTGCAGCCACAGTCTATATGTAAAAATGGACCTAGCAAGGTGTGACTTCACCTGTTGGTTTCATTGGAACCAGTTTGAAGCCCAGAGTTGCAGTTTATGGTTGGCACCATCTTTTACATTTGGATCCAGGACCTTTCAAATAAAGGACTGTGGAATGTTGCCTTTCAAGCTCTGGAAACTCACCCCCTCTCAGACCAAAGTGAACACTAGCTTGCTCGGGCTAAGGTTGGCTACTTCAGCTAAATTGTGCTAACATAATCAAGTAACATTAAACTTAGTTAAATATTGTGACAATAGTCCAACTCAGTGCGAGTCCTGGAGCCAGGGAGAGCAGCAGGTGAACCAACCACAGCTGTCAATCAACGCCCACACAGCAGACATCAAAGCTACTATAAGTCTTCAAATTTAATTAACGGAGCAATTATTTCCAAAATTACTATCAGCACACTTATAAGAGGGCCTGAATTTAGAGGTTGAGATGAGTCCCAGTCCAAAAACAGCCAAATATATCCAGTGAGGAGCAGGCAAGAATCCGAAGTCCAATATTCAGGCAGAAGGTCAAAAACAGGCAGGATATAATTGTTTTCTGTTTAACTAAACTCAGATAAGTAACTTAGATATCAGTGTCATCTGCATCCAGATGTGTTTAGCCAACCCTATCACAAGACTAGCAGCAGGAGGAAACAGCCTAGCTCCATCAAAACTACGCTAAGTTCAGCGAGCAAGATACAACAATGCTGATTAAACCAAAGACACAAAGTTCTACTAACAACATAAAGACACTGATTTTATAAACATTTCCAATAACTTAAGAGTATTTTTCCGGATTTACACTAACTAGGGCGTGTTTTAACTGTGCAACATGGTTTAATGTATACTAATCAAAGGATGCTAACAGCTAAACAGCTGACTTCTCTAAGAATCAGACATAATTGACCGCACCACTCATGCACTAAAACAGGCAAATCACCAATAGAAAGTTACATTTAGCTAAATATTAGTTTGAGATAGAAATTGTTTGTGATGGGACAAAGATATTAGCTTGAATCTGAGACTTGTAGTCTGCTTATTTAGAGTTTCTTAAAGGCTGAAGTGGGTAAAAGTTAGCACTCTGCTTTTCTATCAACATTCCTTTACTAAACCCAAACAGCCTCAACTCAGGGCTAACATTTATTCTCATTTCTAATGTCTGTACAAATTAATGGACATGTTAACAATAGTACACTATTTTAACTGTATTTAATTCATAACAATGTGCTTTAATATGTCAGAGCACAGTGTGTGTCCACATTGACAAGACAAGCTAATAATTGATTGGTGACATCATCAGCTAGTAGAGTAAATATCAGACCTCGTCAGTCTGTCAGATAAATTAGTCCATTAGAGACAAAACCGTCTCTGTTTGTTCCTTCAGTATAAAAGTTCATTTCTGATATCTGTCTCTCAGAGGAGAATAAGGGTATTTTTTTGATGAGAAGGAGATAAAAACATGTTTGTGTTTGTCAGGATGTCATCGGCTGGTGTTTCTCTTCTCTTGCTGTTTCACTCTGTCATGGTAAGTTAACACTGTAAATGTAATTAATTGTACAGTATGGTGTATTTCCAGTACATGCACACAACAACCCTATTCTTTGTATGACATTCAAGGCATCTAAACGCTTTCTATTACTTGTTTGAACTATGTTTTACTGTCTTTATCGCTGTTCTTACACCAGAATCATGCAAGTTGAAATACTCCGATCTTATTCTGGAGGTGGACAAAATAACAAATACATTATAATATAAAGTAATCCAAAACATGACCCCAGAGTTTAATGAAAACAAACAAGTGCAACGTTATATGTTTTACATAGGTAGTTGTAGTGTTCATGTTATTGTGTCCACCCCTGAGTATTATAATATATTGTAGTGCTGTACACTGGATGCTCTAACAGGTCAATCTAAATTATCAATTGGTTATCAATTTCTTATATCCAATTTTGGTCAGTTTAGCAATTTATCTATAATTAGATTTTTTTTTAAAAACTACTTAATAAATTATGTATAGTGTCTTTGTTTATTCATTCATTGAATTTAACTTTGTCTCTTGTTGTTGTACCGTAATTCATCTGCATTCTGTTCAAATTCTACTGTATTCTACTTCCTCCTCGCAGGTCTTTGCACAAAGCTCTACTCTTACAGTGACACATAAAACAGACGAGTTTCTGGGACCAGTCGAGTGTCTGGAAAAGAAGTAAGACGTGTCCTCTGATTCTGTCTTTTGTTGATTTGATCTAATGTTTTGTGCACATATTCAACTTGTTCTGTCTTTGTTTCTTATTGGGCAGGTATACTCGTGAATCATGTGACCTTGTGTTTTGTCCTCCATGGCAGTCTTGCATCCAGGGACGTTGTTCCTGTAAACTGCCCTACCAGTGTCCCACAGAGGGTTTGGCCTCAGTATGTAGTCGTGGCAACAAGCAGCTACGCTCCTATTGCCAGGTAACCAAAAGTACTGTACTGTGGCCACTGAGCAAGGCACCAGCACCGCCTGGCTCCAGGGTTAAAATCCCACTGGAGCAGTGTCCAAAATGAACTTTTTGACTCACCTCACTGACTCAATTTTCCAGGCGATGGCGGTTTCCTGTCAGTCCAAGAAACCTGTCATGTCCCACTTTGGAGAAACCTGCACAGGTTTGTTCTTAAAGATAAATTCACTTAGAGGAGTTTTACACTGTAGTGTCCTCGTATATTAGTCATATTTACTGTGACCTTCATCTTTCTCTCTTCAGCGGATGTACCGAAGTTCAGAAGTTCACTAGAGCAAGACACAGGAGTGGTCCGGCTCTTTGTTCCAAGCCCTGGAGGAGGTGGGGAGGAGTTACTGGTGTGTCAGGAGCTGTGGGACATGGCTGCCGCTAATGTGGCCTGCAGGGAGAAAGGACACCCACTGTGAGAGAAGATCTATTAAACAACTTGTAATACACACACAGTATACATACCAGCATGTATAAAGCACATGGAAACTGTAAACACATGGGATAAATACAGGATGTGTTTATCTCATGGCCGCTGATTGGTTGACAGATTAAAATTGAATTTGGAGACATGTCAAACATATATGAGTTTAAAGTATAAAAATGCATTATTTCAGTGTCCAGCTATTATAAGAGATTTTTCAAAATAAGATGGACTAACAGACAGACTTATACTTTAAAATCCACTCACAACTAAACTTTATATACAGTAATTATTTCATCTAGCAGGAACGGAGCTAAATTATATAAAATGTCCCAAAACAACGAACCTTTCCAGCTTCCCAGTTGGCCCAGGAGGTGAGCCATGTGTGTCGGATGCTCACAGGTCGTATTTAAGAATGAAACTATATATTTGTGAGGTGTTTTTAAAGATTCTTCATTAGGAACCAATGTGCTTGGAGCTGAGAGCCACAGACAGAGCAGGGAAGTATTGGGAGGCAGGCTAACACATCGTCGGTTTTGGTTTTTCATGATTTGTTGATGATAAGAAAAATAAATATCACCAGCCTCATCCTTTAACCATAACTCTAAATCATTGGCCATCAGTAGGTTCATAACAACAACAACGCTTGTGCTTTAAGCTACATTACCAGTTAGCTTCATTGTCTTTGGTGGCCTGGACTTGGGGTCTCTGCATGGGTTTATAAAGAGCCAGTATTTCTATTTAATTATCATTTAAGTAATAAAAAATAACCTTGTTTGCTCAGTTCTCAACAAAATCAGATTCAAATGGCCACCAGAGCAAATTACCATTTCCTTTTGTTTCATTCATGCTAGTAGATTTCTGTTTAGGGGGGGGGGGACTTATAAGTCTTGCCAATGTAATTTTCAGTAAAAACAGAAGCTGTGGTAGTGGCTGCTGAGAGCGGTTAACTTTGTCTAATGTCCATCACAGAACTATGTCGATTTACAACAAGTAGTACAGCTGTGAACATCTCATCCGGGCTGTTTTGCCTTTTTTTCTGTCACAATGTAGCCTGATAAGCACAACACTCAACATGTTTCAATCTATGAACAACCAGGATAGATTTGACCATTATGGTGATACTGAATTTTACCTTTATGTGTGTGTGTGTGTGTGTGTGTGTGTGTGTGTGTGTGTGTGTGTGTGTGTGTGTCTGTGTGTGCGTGTGTGTGTGCTCAGCGGTGCGGCAACAGCTGACACCTTGTCTTACACTTCCCTGGCGAGCCACCATAACGACAAACAGTTTCCGGACAGATGTGTGAGCGTCCGTTGCCAAGGTTACGAGAACTCCCTGTCAGAGTGTGTCATCTACGACAAGACCAACATTGACAACATGAATGTTGCCACGGCAACCTGTGTACAACCAGCAGGTTGGTAATTACAGACTCTGTTATGTTTTATACTGTTCTGTCATCAGTGTGACCTTTGTGTTGTGTTTTTGTTTTTGTTTTTTTTTTTGTCAGATGAGGAGTGTGACTTCAGGTGTGTGAACGGGAAGTGTGTGTCTCTGACTCAGACGTGTGACGGAGTTGATGATTGTGGTGACCGCAGTGATGAGATGTGCTGCAAGAGTAAGACAGAAAAACACTCACACACACTTTACACACATCTGTCTATCTAGAAATGCGAAGTCAAAGGCAGCTGGAGTTGCTGTAATAATAACGATAATAACAAAAAGCACATTTCTCAATGCAACAGATGAAAAAACTAAAAAAAGATGCAAGAAATCAAAATATGAAAAACAAATCAGAAAGGATTTTTTCAAAAGAGACAAATCAAAGAGACACCAACTGTTAGTATGACTTTTATCTGACCCTATGTATTTTACTGATTTTGGGTGTTGGACATGTGACATAAACATTCCATAATCTGCAATATGATGAGGTAATATGATATAGTCCTTCTTGGGGGGGACCTTTAAATACAAATAATGGGTTTATGGTCAAGTTTGGAGCTGTTCCAGATGTGGTATGCAATGATACATAATATGTTGTGAGGTAGCTGTCAATCACTTGATCGGAGGGCTCCCAACTGACCTAGTGCCCATGGAAAACCTATGTTATTCATGTGATAAGATACAGATGTGTAACCCTATATAAGTCATGCACTGACAGTGGTACGTTACCCAGACCATCTTTGTACATGGAATGGACCCGATGGCCATCGTCTAATAAACGTCTTCAAAATAAGAACTTCGCCAGCTCTTCCTTTGAACGATATCATCACACATCCTTCCTTTCACCAACAAAAAAAAGTAAATAAATGATCATTAATACTGTAGGTGAGGTTAAAAAGTTTCAGAGGTTATTATATACAGTATGTACATGTCTGAAAATGATGATAGTCTGCGTCATCAGAGAACAATAAAGTGATCATAGGTGTCAACAACTGATGGCAAAACAATATGATCTATAGATAGACCTCACTCACAAATTACATAAAATTACATAAAAAATAAAAATAAATACATAAATAAAAATTTGAGAATTTGTTTTGAATCCTTTTAAGAAAACTGTTATAAGCTCCTTTATATTCCCATTTACATTTATTACATATATATATTATTATTGTTTTCTTTCTTTCTTTAATCCTTTCTTTGATTTTTAGGTACTTTTTCATTTATTTTACTTTATCAAATTTAATTTTCTCTGATTTTCTGTTTTTTGTTCATCTATTTACTTATGTACTATTTTCTATGTAAATTTCTTTCAATATTTAATTACAATATTTTAATTTTTTCTGTTTTTTTTTCTTTCATCCTTTTACTCATTTATTTATTTTTCTGTTCTTTTTTCTTCACTTAAAATTTTCCCATTTTCTTCAGTTTTTGTTTCATTTTTGAATATTTTTTTTCTCTATTTGATTAAATGTTCTAATTTTTTCCTGCTATTTCTTTTTCTATTATTATTTTCTTATTTGTATTTATTCTGTTTAAATGTTCTATTTCTTTATTCCTTCTACTCTAACAGGCAACCAGTAGATAGTTTGTGTGGATGATACTTTGTGTGCACTCAGGCTAGTTTTGGTGTTTTGAATCAGTTGTAGGTGTTTGATCAGGCGTGTGGACAGAGAATTACAGTAATCCAGACGACTGTAAACAAAAGTGTAGATGATGTGATTCTTCACAACACACATACACATAAACCCCTCCCCCCATATATCTCCCCTGTTTGTTTCCCAGTATGAATCAGTGTGTGGGTCTTTATCTGTCAGAATGCAGGGACTGGGCTTTCCGCTGCAGCTCGGGTGTCTGTTTGCCCAAAGAGGCGGTCGGTGACGGACAGATCGACTGTCTGGATGGCGAGGATGAATCAAACAAACACACAGGTACTGAACTCACACACACACACACACTTTTGAAGATACAGATTCATTCACTCCCATTAAAATTTTTGATTTTACAGAATTGAAGTGAGCAGCACATAATGAGGAGAAAACATGTTAAAATGGTCAAAAAAATGGTTCTTTCACAGTTTTGAACAAACACAGACGGCACATTGTTTAAAGGTAGTCTACTGGTTTTATTTTTAAGAAAGTGAAAGAAGAGTATGACACCATTGCCATGGATTCATTGAATTAGCTTTGGGCTACAGCCACGTTTTTAAAAAAATATTTGTTTATGCTTATGGCGTCAGAGTCCCGATTTATAAATTGTGTGGCGAAATACGCTTATTATCGCTTATAGTCTCTTGTTTCTGGGGCAGCTTTGGGTTGCGCCCGACACAGATAAGACCCACAGTGAGGTTAAACCCGTTCTTTGGTGAACTGAACGAAGCTTATTTCAATTAATCAAGACCAGTGCTGAGTCTGTGTTCACTGGGAAAAGGGAGGTTCTGTTATGCTTATGGCTTCAGAGACCTAGGCGCCAATTTACAGATTATGTACATATGGCAAAATACTTTCTGAGTTTTCACTTATTAAGTCATTAACCCGCCTGCTGTCCGGGTCAATTTCGACCCGGGAGGACAACATGTGTCATTATATCCTGATATATATATATATACCCTTAATGGCTTATGGCAGACTGGTATATGTAAAAGTTCAGTCAGAATACTGTTTTTTGATGACAGCACATAATGACACCTCAAAATTGACCCAGGAGGACAACAGGAGGGTTAAGTGTTTAAGTGTTTATTAACATTATCAGATGGGTTTTATTTTCCATCTTATGTACATTCACATGTTTTTATGTTCATTGTATGTCTTTTTTGATGTGAAGCATGTTATTTCTTTTGTTGTAAAGCACTTTGAGCTGCATTTTTTTTGTATGAAAGGTGCTATACAAATAAAGTTATTATTATTATTACATTTTGGCAAATGGTCTCCATTAAAAGTCTGCTGAATCAGCTATTAGCAGTTCCTGTTTGCAGTGTAGCCATGAATGTACAGACAACTATCACTGGATTACTTTGATACTGAAGAGAACTTAAAAATGTGATGATTCGTAGTCAAGTTCTGCAGTTGAAGGGAACATTTCTAAGCAGATTTTGGACGTTTGTCACACTGAATCTAAAAATGTGTTTCCTGTCTGTGTGTTCAGATTAAACTTGAGTTAAGACTCAAAGAAGGAGTTTGAGTTTTGACACAAATTACGCCTCATGTGTCCGTCTGGAGAGTCGAGTGGCATTATGGGAAGTGTAGGATCCAGTGTTTTGTTTTGTTTTATCTTGACCAATACTTGGAACTAAAATTCAGGATATCCGACACTGCCGTTTCTTGAGATTCCCTAAACTGTATCAACTATCTGAGAAAACAGTGTATCTTTTCTTGTAAACATATTTTATTAATTTTCATTCCCCACAGAGCTGGCGACGGTGAACTCTCCTCTCACAAACACAGGTACGTCAGTAACCATGGTAACCCACTGACTGTCATGTAATCCCTGCGTCAAAAACACAGATTGTATCCAAAATCATTCCCTCGTTTATCATTAATCTAAAGCCCTTTTCAGACATGGAAGACGTAACATTGCTGCTTCACTGATCTGTTGAGAGACTTTCATGTTAATGTTGCTTCTGTAATGATGAAGATGATGATCTGTTGTTTTCTTTATAGAGTACATCTCTCCTAAAAATGGTAAGTTGCTCCTCATGCAAATTCCTCATTCTTTTATTTTTTTATTTGGATTCCCAACAAAATGGTCACTAGTCTTCCTGTGGTCCACACAGCAACAGCAGCAATAAAACAATTTAAAATCATATTGATCAATAAAACAAGAAAAAGCTGAACAAGGCAAATTTAAAGTTCAGAAAATAAATGATTTTAATGTGGCATGGAAAATTAATGTAGTTACTAAAAAAAAAATCTAAATAGTGATTTTTATTCAATTATGGCAGAGTAAATGCAAACATAAAATGCACTACTGTATTTATTACAATGTGTATTATATTTCACTTTTTTTAATTTGTATTTATTTGGGCGTTTCATGTTTTATGACCAACATTTTATAGATTTGGGCTTTTATAGGGAACAAAAAAACACATTCAAAGAAATAACTGAAGTACATAAAAAGGAAAGAAATCATGCATATATACCACACATACTGTATATTTAAAGCTGCAACATTTAGTCGATTAATTAATTAATTGATCGACAGAAAATAATCAGCAAAATTTTGATAATGGATCGATCATTTTGGTCATTTCTTAAGCAAAACGTCCAAATGTTTGCTGGTTGCAGCTTCTCAGATGTGAGGATTTGAAGCTTTTCTGTGTCATACATGTTAATAAACTGAATATCTTTGTTATTTTGAACTGTTTGATTGGACAAATTATGACATTTGAAGTCATCAGCATGAGCTGTGAGGAATTAAAACATTGACATCATATAAACAAATTGATTAATCAAGTAAATAATCAGCAGATTAATGAAAATAATCGATAGTTGCTGCCCTATACTGTGTATATATACACATATGCATACATACATCATAACATATGCATTACTCAACCTAATTGATATTTAGGCATTTTAAATATTCCATGACTCTGCAACAAAATTGTTAAAATTAAAATGGTTCTCTGTAGCTGCAACAATTAGTCAATTAATTAGTCAATCAACAGAAAATAATCAGCAACTATTTCGACAAGACAAAATGCAGAAATTCTCTGATTCCAGCTTCTTAAATGTGAATATTTTCTGGTTTCTGACGTCAGGATGTCATCTTGGGCTTTTGGAAACACTGATTTGTCAGACATTTTTCACCATTGTCTGGGATTTCATAGGACAAACAACTAATCAAGTAAAGGTGAAAATAATCATCAGATTAATTGATAATGGAAATGCAGCCATACAACAACCCCTGCCCCAAATAATACGTTTAAAAATCATTTTGAAATTGTTTTTGACTAAAAGAAAATGTCTAATTAATAAATAAAACTGCCAATTAAAATAATAACACTGCCAGTAGTTGCAGTTTAAAAGATGTTTAAGCATGTTTCTGTAGAAACAAGGGTCACCAGATCGCACATGGAGTCCCAGGTGAACTGTGGGGTTCCTAAAACAGCCAGAGACGATATCGAGGAGGAGGAGCTAGTAAGAAGCAGACGCATCAAGAGAGTGGTGGGAGGACAGCCAGCAGCGCCGGTCAGTTAGACACACACCTATATGTCTGTTGAATTTCATGTCATCATCTTTATGGCTCGATACTGATGACTGTGAACACGGTGGAGCTGTTATCTACTGACATCTGGCCAATCAACTGTCTGTTTATCTGTGTGCAGACTCAGATCCAGTGGCAGGTTGCTATAGAGATGAACAGGAGGCTCCAGTGTGGAGGAGCTTATATCGGAGGCTGCTGGGTAATCACCACCGCTCACTGCCTTGAGTAAGACCGAGTAACTTCCATTGGGGAAGGGGCAACATGAACACACATTAACTTTTATTAAGTTATTAAGATGAGAGAAGAAGCTTAATTAACAAGATTAACAAGCAGCAGTGAGTGAGTTGAAAACTTTTTTTGAAAACTTTATATGTATATATATATATATATATATATAATTTAAGGTAAAGAAGCGCTTGTGCAGAAGAGGCAGGAAGCTAAATGAGTTCTCCTCACAAGATCAACAGAATTACCTTACCTAAAAATAATGAGGGGTGAAAAGTAGTAGAGTGATGGTGAAAATAATTTAAAAATTACTATAAATAACTATAAAATTAATAGTGCCTTTGCAATAGTCATTGACAATAATATTCTTTTAACTCTTAACCCTCCTGTTGTCCTCAGGTCAATTTTGACCCGGGAGGACATCAGGTATCATTATGTGCTGTCATCAAAAAAACTGAAATGGTTTTCAAAACAGTATCCTGACTAAACTTTTACATATACCAGTCTGCCAAAATCCATTAACATATTTTCCTCTGATCTCAACTATAGTTAAAATAATTCATAATTTCTTAGTCAGGATACTGTTTTCAAACCATTTCAATTTTTCTGATGACAGCACATAGTGACACATGTTGTCCTCCTGGGTCAAAATTGACCCGAGTACAACAGGAGGGTCAATAAGTCTCTCGCCCTTCTCTCTCTTCCAGGCCCAACCCCTCTCTCTCCATACAAACTCCTGGTCCAGACAGCAAAACCAAAAAGTAACTATCCGTCTATCTACTTCACATTTATCTGTCTAATGTTCTGTGTAGTGAACCCAAATGTTTTAGCTGAAGCTTCTCTCTCGCCTTTCTCTCTCCAATAGGCCTAACGTGGCTGCTTTGATTGTGAAGTTTTCTCTTTGGAAGAGGGCGAAAGCTCAGGACTCAACCGACGTAGTTCCTGTTCAGGACGTCCACATCCACCCCAAGTATGAATACCTGTTTGTGTGCATGTACAGTATGTATTGTGATGATGGGCCCAACATATCTCAGTATTTAACCCAGAAAACGGCAGAATATTAATTAGATTAGGTTAACATAGTACTTTTTGGATAGCACACCGGGCTTAACTGTCAATATGTTGAGTTTTGGCTACTTCACTTTCCAGAGGAATTTACAGCAGGTTGTATGAAATCACTGAAACAAAAATGTTTAAAAGCATTGAAAAAAAGGATATTGATTCAGAGCAGGATGTTTATTTTGATCAGTTACATGTGAACATCATGCATCAAAGAAAACAATTTTGTATTTTTGTATTTTATTTGAATCCTGAATTACAGTTTGATTATTAAAGCAAAAGATGGTCTGATCTGAAGTGAAGTGAAGTTGTAAACCTAGGGAGGTATGAGAACAGATTTATGCTAGCTATTATAAATGACAAAAGAGCTAGACTCTAAATATTTTTTGTACCTGTGAGAGTGATGATATCAGATAAGTAAAGTATAGTTTCGTCAGCATAGAGTGAAATTTGATGAGATGTTCATTTTAAAGTTGCGGATGAAATACTGCTCATAATTATGAGATTACGGCCTAAAAAACAAAGACAAAAACACCAGGGAGAGTAGACAACCCTGTCTGATGGATTGTTGCAGCACTCAGGTGTAACATAGCAAACTCTTGCAGCATTTATTGAAGCAGATATAAGCAGAGAAACATTTTAAAGCATTACTTTAGGTAAAAATGAGATCAATAATATAAACTGTAACTGTAAAACATTAAAGTCACACTAAAACTAACAATAGTACTGTAATGTCTTACTCACCCTCTTATTCAAATAAAGGTACGACCCCAACACCCGTGAGAATGACATAGCTCTGGTGCAGCTGATGAAACTTCCGTTCAGTGACGAGTGTTTGTTGGACAACTCAGCAGTCAGCCCTGTCTGCGTTCCCTGGACCCCCAGGCTCTTTCATCCCAACCATACCTGCACCATCTCTGGATGGGGACAAAATGCAGGTAAAAGAGCCACTGCATCTAATCTACTTCCAAACTTGTAAAGAGTAGAAATCCAAATTCAAATTCAATTCAAGAAATTTATTGGCAAATACAGGTGAGGCTGAGAGGATGTTTGTCATTAGCTTTAGAGGAAGGCAAGTTTTGAAGAAGTAGAAATGTTGACTTGTTGGTGGCTCAAATGGCAATCCATCTAATAGCCGTATTAGATATTTAACTCTAAGTAAATATTTTACTTTAGATAAACATACCAATCAACCAACACTGAGCTGCTAGCATGGCTATAGGTCATATTAGGTGTGAAAAGTTTGGAAGTTAATCCATGTGCCTCAGGGTGATGGTAAAAGTAGAAGATAAAATGAGGAGACATAATGTCACCTTTCTAATTTCTTTAACCTCTTATTTTGTTACTGTTCTTTTTATTATTTAATTCTCATTCTGTCTCTGTGCCTGGTTAAATATATCTCATTGTTATCGTTGTATTTTTGATTATATGTGTTTTTTGATATTGATATGATATTGTTTTATGGTGCAGACCCAGTTGAGAAATTATGAACACTCAGTCTATTATATACAAAGGTTTATGCAACCTGAACTAAACAGGAGAAAGTAAAGAAATGTAAAAATTTTACTGTTGTACTTTTAAAATTTACTAAAATCGAATATGATGGTCAGATCCACTGTAGCTCTGTTCCTTCTCTACCTTCCTTCTGGTACTGATGACTAACTTTTCTGTCTATAGGTGGCAGACTGTCTCAGGTCTTACAGTGGGCCAAAGTTTCCCTAATTGAAGACTGTCACAGATTCTACAATGACCGCATTAAACCTGGCATGATCTGCGCAGGTAGGTGTGGTTGTATCCTGGTGCCTTTAAGTGGAGTTGTGTTCAGTTGTGGTGTTACCATCCAGAATTTGGCCCTCCCAGGAAGAAATCAGCATCAACGCTGTTTTGATGCATGGGCTTACCAGGGCTCAAGCCCTGGTCCCAATGATATCAAGGGGCCCATAAGGCTCAGGAAAAAAATAAAATAAAATTTGCAGGGAGGGAAAAAAAACTCCTGCCTCCTTTCTACGTTTCTTTGTGATGTCTGGATTTAGAGCGAAATTAAATATCACCTAGTGTTTAGTATCTCTGCTGCTCCTAAGATGAAACTGGATGCGCCGTGTTTGTTTTTTGTGGGCCCATCCATAAAAACCAAATGCCCGGCCAGTTACTTTCCTCTGGCGCCGAGACTGGTTGTTTTTAGTGTGTTTACGAAATGAGTCCATTTGAAGTTTGACTTTGTGTTTGCAGGGGATCTGGACGGCACTGTGGACGCCTGTCAGGGGGATAATGGAGGCCCTCTGGTGTGTGAGGATGAACTCGGTGTTTCTTACTTATGGGGCATTGTAAACTGGGGGCAGAGATGTGGCCAGTCGCAATCACCTGGAGTTTATACACAGGTAAAATACGGAAGTGTGGGGGAATAAACCTTCTCTCTTTATGCTTTAATATGTTAAAGGAACAACATCTTGTAAATCATCAACCAAGGCACACTGTCAAAATAACGACTTGCTGTGTTTGAATTCCCCATCAGTCATTGAGGATTGATTTATCCATTGGATGTAACATTGGATCAATCCTGGTGTTGTAGGTGAATCTGTGATCTTTCCTCTAGCGACACCATGACACCAGCTCATACACAAGAAATGTTAAAATCTCACAACAAAGTTGTAATCTCTTTACAATCCTACATACAGTGAAATAGTGTGCCTTTAAACTATTCACAATTAATGCAAATATCTGGAATAGTAATATTAAACTGATGTAGTCTAGTTGTCTAGTTCCCATCAGCCAATTGTATTGTAGTAGTCTCAATCTCATATTCACAGACTCACAGTTTGTCTATGTGCCTCAGCACATATTGCACCCCAGTCATCCAAGGAAATATCCTCCTGTATATCTTCCTTCCAGGCTTTTAGCCGGTCAGGAGAGGATTCAGATGACCAGCATGTCATAAAACAATGAAATACACCCTGTAATATAACATTTATCAGAGATCAATCATTCCATTTCAGAAAGAGGTGGAGGAGTTAATAATTGATTGCAGGATGTAGTTATAAAGCTTCTATTAAGTAATATAAGTATTTTTAAGAAGTGGCTATTGGAAACGTAATCAGATTTTTATCTTGGAACATATCTCCTATTTTAGTTAGACCTTTGATGGCCCAACTCTTCCTGGTTTAAATTGGTCGTTTCCCCAAATTGGACTAAAATGGGACATTAAGTGAGTTTTCTCCTAGCAATTCTCGAATACTGTACCAGAATTTCGTCTCAATCTCGGAAGATTATATTCAATATAAATGGGTTAGATGTTTGCTCCCTAAGCTTTTTAATATTTGTAGAGTACATGTATGTGTAAAGTGTTGGTTTAGGTGTAAGTGAAAGTGATTTGATGTCTATCCATGCTGGGATTGGCTGTGAGAAGTAAGTAAGGAAAAGTAATACATAATAGCGCACAATTGCATGGCCCTGTAGTACCAGTGGAAGTTTGGAAGTTTGAGTCTCCCTCTGTCAAATGGCAAGTATAATAATGTCAATCATAACCTGTGTCGTCTATTATTCCATATAATAATAATAATAAATAATGGGATAATGACAGAGGTAAAGGTATATTTTGAAACAGGTACAATAATATTACAGAAATTGGCATATTAGACCATCTTTCTATTAATTCATAAGAAATGTTAAAATCTATTTGGGAAATTACTATGAAATTTACTGAGCACATTCATGCTTCCCAGAGTTTAAATCCTTTTCATTTTAGGCACTCCATGATGTTTTCCTTAGCGCCACCCTCAGGACAAAATGTCAGCTTTTACATAAAATAACACTTTTATTTATTATTTATTTATTTTATTGACTCTATGACCTTTCCTCATAGGGGGGCATTAGTAGGATTTACAATCTTGTTTTGTAAAGAACTACTTATTAATCATAATCATTTTTCTTCCAGGTTGCTCATTACTTTGAGTGGATCAGACAACAAACCGGCTGGCCTTCTGTGACCAAGTTCAACTCCTAATAACACACTCACATAACAAGCCACATAGGGATTACATTCATATTTTACCTTGTCTTCAGCTGTGTATTGATGTAATTCTAGCTTTCATTTCTCATGTTTTAGGAAATTATTGATTTGTTTCTGACAGTTATTTTAACCATTTGCTCTGGATGTTTTGTGTGGGTTTATTAATGTACATTAATTAAATATTGTGTTGTAATTTTGTAGCATTTAATATACTGTTATTACCTGCTTGATCTTATGTTTGGTTGCATTATTTCTACTGTTAGCATTATTCAGGAAGCAAACTAGTACCTGCAAAGCTGCCAGATAAAAACATGCTTTATCTGAAAGAACAACAGTGACTGTCTCATAATTACTCATAAAAATGGTTGAATTTCATGGAGAAGTGACATTTAGTTTCTCCACACAATCCAGTTCATACCACAGTACAAACATCAGACAGACAGACTGATGTTTAATGTACCATCCAGGTATTCACAATATGAATGTATGCAGATGATGTAGTTTTATTTATTTGTGGAAGTATGAAACAGGGAGTAGCTTAGAAATTAACGGATGCTATGTCAAATATCTGAATGGTACATTGCCTCTTCATTTCACCTAAACATTACCACATCATGTATTTCAGCCATGCTACCAGTATGGCTCTATGGATGGCAATGTTTATCTGTTGGTCTGTCCACCACTTTGGTCCAGACTAAAATATCTCATCAACAATTAGATGGATTTCTATTAAATTTTGAAAAGACATGCATGGTCCCCAGAGGATAAATCCTAATAATTTCAGTGATCCTCTGACTCTTCCTCTAGCGCCACCATGAGGTTAACATGTTGTTCATAGTGAAATATCTTGACGACTATTGGATTAATTGCTATGAAATTTGATACTGACATTCAACAGTAATCTAGTATAAATTCTAATAACCACCACAAGGTTGACATTTTTGTTTTTATTGAAATATCACGACAACTTATGGGTGGGTTGCCGGGAAATTAATAACTTGTCATCTAACATCATCATCAGGAAAAACTTTTTATTGTCCACTTCTTTGGATTATGACCAAGTACCTGCAGAACTTTGTGTCACTAACATGCTAAACCAACATGGTGAACATTTTACCTGTTAAACATCAACATGCTAGCAATGTCAATGTTAGTATGTTAGCATTTAGCTCAAAGCACTAATAATTGCACTAATAATAATCCAGTATGGTTATGGTTGAGTTTTTCACTAACTTTGGACTCATCATGCCTTCCACTGCAAAACACATGTATACAGTGATTCTCTGGTCCCAAGCTGAAGTTTCCATATTAAAACCAACAGACTTACTCTTTAAACAAGCGTTGCTAGTACTTTTTAACAAACCCAATTATTATCACCACTGTCATATCATTCTGAGGTAACTTTTGTTTAGTAAGGAAAGTTTCAAACGGTGTATGGATTTGTGTCACATATTAAAGATCCTCTTCATTAAACTAAACTGTTTCCATGGTAACAGTTGTCCCATTCAGATGCCCACAAATCTGGACAGTCAGTTTTAGATTGTTAGGAAAAAGTGTTGTGGTACATTTCCTTTGTAATATTTTTCATCTACTTTGTCAGTTTTTAGTTGTGTTGGGATTGAAGGTGAAAATTAGCTCTTGTGCTAAACCAACACATTTATGATGTTGTAACAGATTGATAGATGTTGTAAAATTTCAGTATTGCTTTATGTGCATTATCTCCAGTAAATAAACAAATGAATAAATAGTTAAACTCCTAATAACACACTCACATAACAAGCCACATAGGGATTACATTCATATTTTACCTTTGTTTCTGACAGTTATTGAATGAATAAATACACGAACTGACAATGTCATCAATTAGTCATTGCCTTGTCTTGCCAGTTATGACACACAAACACACATTGATTCATCTTATTGATCGTGTGTGTGTGGGTGAGGAAAAACCCAGATACCAGTAACCTGAAACAACAAGAATGAACTTCACAACTGAAACACAAATATGTGTTAGGTTCAAATGTAACTTTGCAGCTGGGAGGTCAGGGGTCTAAGTCAGACTTCCTCCTACAGACACGTGCAGATTAATTATATTGGAAATTAAATGGCCAAGAAAGCAAAGATGTTGATACATAATAATTGCAGCTTTGTGATATTCTCAGTTAAGTATTTTGAAATGCTCTTTTATTGATACAACGTTGAACATTAACTTGTTTTGCTTCCATCCATCTATTTATCCTGTTCAGGGTCGCAGAGGGTTGCAGCTTGTCCCAACATGCAGAAGCCTTTTTTCCAGCATTTTGACACATTTTGACTAGTAGGAACAGCAAAGGTGTTATTACTATGTAGTAAACCTCAATAACTGACTCCTGAATGTATGGCACTCTTGCATTGTTTGCGCAATATTTGTTGTTGTTTTTTAACATATATTTTTAGTTTATATTGTTACATTTGTGTTGGTTGAATTTTTATTGTTTTTGTATAATTTCTTTTTTTAAGTAATATAAGTTATACATTAATAGACCATCTGTTTTTCTTCTTGTATACGTCGGGAGGTCACAGTGGGGAAACATTTCATTGCCATTGGTACGTTTAATGTTTATGTGACCAATAATAAGTAAATGTAAAACCTAACCTAAAATTAACAAGGGCTCTGTTTTAATCAGGTGTCCCTGTGAACCATGATAAGGTGACAGTGAGCAATTCATTCAAGTCATTGGGAAGGTGTGTCCAAACTTTTGACTGGTACTGTATCTCAGACTTTGCTTTTACCATTTACACCTGTAACATGTAAAAAAAAAAAAAAGAAGAAGAAGGACATTAATGTTTATTATAAACACCTGCAGGAAAATGAGTCTCCAGTTCATCTGACTTGCATTTTTCTCATCTGTTGGAGGAAACAAAATGCAGCCAGACAGGTCGGATTCAAACCGCAACCTTCGGCACTGACCACTGAGCCGCCCACATATTTGTGTTTTCCCATATGCACTTAAACAACCCCAGCTCTTTAGTGACTGTTGTGTGACATTTACAGTACATGATCAGTCAGCTGGATGAATCAGGACACAGGCTATGTATACACGTGTGTGTCCACATTGACAAGACAAGCTAATGATTGATTGATCATGTCATCAGTGAAGAGAAGAGATAATCAGTTTGTCAGTCAAACTGCTCACTTACAGAGAGAATGACTAGCTCTGTTTGTATCTGCAGCTCTGCTTCTGCACTGCAAAAATAAATTTTATCATTAGTTTGTTCTTTCTTCCATTAGTAGAGATTAACAATATTTTTTGGCCGAAGGGAGAAAAAGAAGAAAACGTTTTTTGTGAAAAGCCAGTTTGTGTTTGTGTTTGTCAAGATGAGATCCACCAGAGTTTCTCTTCTCTTGGTGTTTCTTTTCGTCTCTCGTTCTGAAACGGTGAGTTGACTCACGTTCTCCTTTACCTTGTTATTTAGAGTGTTCAAAAACATTCCATCACTTTCTTCTTCTGTATTTTTGAAACTTTTAACTGTTTTTATCACTTGTATTATGTAGGATTTCCAATCCAGATCAGTAAGTTTTCAGGAAAAAGATGGTTTGTAGATTGATATTGTGTTGTATGGTTACAGATGGGTGCATGAGCGTAGATTTGGGTATAAAATCTGTCATGTCAATTATAAATACAAATTTTAGTCTCAGTTTTTCAAGAAAATTAGATGTATATGTCTGTTTAAAATCACAGTAAAAATATCCTGTTTTAGGCAGGTTATATCAGCAAATACAGATAGTGGAATATATAGTGAACCTTTTGCATAGTCAGGCTCTTTATGTGTGTATGTGTGTGCATGAGAGAGAAAAGACAGACAGACAGCAAGCACACATATGCAACAGTTTACTTTGGCCGTCTGACAAAATGTGTCCCTACCAAAGTTAAAACCAACACTACGGCCTTGGTTGAGTATACATGTAGTGTTCCAGAATATAATATACTATATTATAGTGGAGCATGGTGATCTGTATATAGTCTGTATATGGTTCAGTGTAGACCATGGAACCACCAACAGTTCTAGGTCAGATGACAACAGAGACCTAGATGAGAGGTTTAGAAAGGTCAGATATGTAAGAAGGGGGCCGACCCATTGACCCATTGCCTTAAAAACAAACAATAAGATTTTAAAATCAATTTTAAACTCCACCGGAAGCCAATGAAGAGAGGCCAGAACTGGAATAATGTGGTCTCTATTATTATTAATGAGTTAATTGTTAATTACTATAAATTAATTTGAAGCTACGTAAGATTTCAATAAAAAGGGTAACTCATTCAAACATACATGATGCAATCAATAAAACACATTGAATGTTGTGATTGAACATTGTGCTCTGAATTGAATATTAAATGAGGTTGTTAATAGTTCCACACTATTTTTCTATCATGAAGAAATGTATTTTTAAAAGTTGCAGAATTTAACAAGTAACAATTCCAAGTACTTTTATCACCTGCATAACAATTACTTTTACAGTAATAAAAAGTTATATATCATCTGCAAAACAAATACTTTTACAGTATGTAACACTTTGTAACACTTTAACAGGACCCAATCCAACAAAGCACCCCCACAGTCATCAGCCCCTACCCTACAACCCCTACAGCGCCTGAGATAGATGAATTTCTGGGTCCAGATGAGTGTCTTGAAAAGAAGTAGGTGCTCCTTACTCTGATTGGCTGGGCTTTTTCCTTCTGCTATTTTCTCTTTTTTAGTTTCTATGACATATTTCCACTTATCCTTTTGTATTCTTACATTCTTTATTACTTATTGTTGCCATTGGTTAGTCAGTAAAGAACCTAAAGGCTGCCTTGTCTGACAAACACTGCTACTGAGTGGTCAGTGCAGCAGAATCAGACAATAAGTAAACGCGTTTGTTTACTAGAACATTGAAGAAGTCTTTATTGTCTTTGTTAAAGTATTCTTCATCCCTGAGAGCTGTTTGTCTCTCACTGAATTTCCATTTCACATCATCTGTAATTCACCAATAATATGTGTGTAAATAAAGTCAAATTAAGGTTTCTCATCCATATGATCTGTATTTATATACATATATTTATATATACATACATATATATACATTTATCAGGTTAACTCGTGCATCATGTGACCTGGTGTTTTGTCCTCCATGGGAACGTTGCATTAATGGACAATGCTCCTGCAAACCGCCCTATCTGTGCCCCACTGAGAATGTCCATCCAGTTTGTGGAAGGAACAGTAGGAACTACCGCTCCTACTGCCAGGTAACTCGTGTGTAGGGTTTGGTATCAACAGCTGGTCTGGAATTGGGGCTAGTCATTTGTAACAGATACATAGTTCTCTAATCTGCTTATCAGTTTCTGAAAATGTATCTACAGTGATGATTTTCGGACCTACTGAGTTCCCATCAGTATATCTCTTTTCAAGAATCAGAACCAGGATTTGATGTGGTATCGATCCTTATTACAGGTGTTCATTCCTGGCAGATTACAATAGGGAAACACATATCATTTGTAAATGTAATTGGTTTTGTAAATGAAACTTGTATCATTTAAGTGCCAAATTTTCTTTTTTCAGTGTTAATATGTTTTCCAGGTGATGGCTGTCTCATGTCGGACCAAGAAACCTACCATGTCCCACTTTGGGGAAAATTGCGGTTTGCACTCATACATTCAGTTCCTTGTGATATTTTTGGTATCACTGTCATATTCCTACTTATTGCCAATATAACCTTTATGTCTCTCTTACCACAGAGGCTCAAGGGTTCCGCAGTTCAATAGAGTCAGACGTAGGAGTGGTCTGGCTCTTTGTTCCTGACACTAAAGGTGGGGAGGATTTACTGGTGTTTGAAACACAGTGGGACATGGCAGCTGCTAATGTGGCCTGCAAGGAGCACGGGAACAAACTGTGAGAGGAGATATATTTACATAATGCAAATGAATAGTGTACTAGCATTTATAAAGTCACAAAAAGTAGACCATAAACTTATAGGATAAATATACATTTACAATAACTGGTAGCCAACAGTAGCTCCATCCAAAATGAAAAAATATACTTTCTAACAACTCCAAAGCTGTCATACTACATTTTGCTAAAGATGTACAGTATACTAACGATGAGCCTTGTGTGCATGCATGTGTGTACAGTGGTGCAATGTCTGTGGGTTCCATGCCATACATCGACTTTGTGGTCCATAACCAATCTAAGGAGGTCCCATACAGTTGTGTTACCATCCGCTGCCAAGGTTTTGAGAATTCTCTGGCTGAATGTGTGATCAGCAGCAAGATACAATGTGACACAATGAAGGTCGCTACTGTAAAGTGTTATGATGAATCACAAGCATCAAAAGGTCAGTAAACACTGATTCTACTCTAGTCTTTTCTATCTGTGCCTTCAGTAGATTGTGTTTACTGCATGCACAAAATAAATCCATATTAACTACCCACTATTTGGGTATTGATGACTGTGTAAAAGTAAAATTCTTGTTACATCAGTCACTTGTGAATAACAACCCAAGATACCTAAAGTCTTCCACTCAGGGGATCTACTTATTTTACCTCTTTTTGTCTGGCGTCAAACATGGTCTTAAACTTTGGGGTATTTATCTTTACCCTGACCCCATCACATATGCTAAAAGCTGGGATGTGGAAGTTCATGGTCCAAATTAAGCCAAAAGGACGCCAGCATTTCTGTGTAAAGGAGATTTTAGATTAGCCTTACCAAACCGGACATTGTCCAGGCATCCTTGATATCTTGTCCGTGAATATGCCAAACAGGAGAGTTTATCTGTGATCATCCAGACTCCTCTGGCTACCTGAGTGTCTGTGATCGTTTAGACTTAACCGTAGGGAGTTTTCATGGACCTATCACATGTCTGGCCTCTCATCTGATACCTGCTTTCCTTGGGCTCCTGATTATTTTGCTTTAAGGACAAATGAGGGACACAAACCTCTCCACTATAATCAGGGTATCATTTTTTTTTTGTCTGTGTGTTTCAGAAGCGCGTAACTTCATGTGTGCTAATGGCAAGCGTGTGTTTCAGAAGCAGACGTGTGACGGAGTTGACCACTGTGGCGACCGCAGTGATGAGATGTGCTGCAAAAGTAAACGAAACACATGGACATAAATGGATTTAATAACATCCCATCTTTCACAATGAGAATTATTATGTGTGTCAGATTGCAGGGATGGTGGTTTCCGCTGCAAAACAGGGGTGTGTGTGCATAAAGATGCAGTTTTTGACGGACAGATGGACTGTCTGGATGGCGACGATGAATCAAAGAAACACATCCCTTCTACAGGCAAGAGATACATACATACTGTCACACAAACATTTTTAAAACAGTTACCCAAACCTCATTTCTTCACAATCAATTCTAGAAATCACTGAAACTTTTGAAGGATTTCTGGTTTGTTTGTTCACCTTCAAAAAAGGTTTAAAAATATGACGAACAGTCTTGATTGTTCCATCAGGCTTCACCTGTTGTCAGCCCAGTCGACCCAACAGACAGACGAAAGCAAAATCATTTCAAAAATGACATTAAAAGTTACATTTTAAAAGTGGTAACATAATGTTGGGGGAGTTTTTCGGGCAATTCTGTCTTTTCTGCATCCTTGAGTATTTGGGTTTCTTTGTTGGTTTTTTTGTTATTGTTTTGTTGTTGTTGTTGTTGTTGTTGTTGTTTTGAATTTTTAATATATTTCCACAGAATCTCCCACAGAATCAAGGGTGTCTGCCCGACGACTCAATCCCTCAGAACCAGGTACTCCCGTAACTGAGTTGTACACAGCAGTGATTATAATGCTGTTGTTGGTGGTGTTGATGACGTTTGTTTTTTTTCTTATTTTCAGATTATATCTCTCCCAAAGAAGGTACGTACCCTCATGATGGACAATAAGTATACTATGTGAGTAGCAGTTGGTGACACTTAGGGATGTCACCTAGTAATATCAGAGGTCGTAGTACACTGTATGGCCAAAGGTACTTTTCTTTGGGGTCTGTTTTTCATGGTCTCATGTGCGCCTCTTAGTTCTGATGAAGAGTAATCTTAAAGGACCAGTGTGTAGGATTTAGTGGCATCTAGCATTGAGGTTGCAGATTGCAACCAACTGAATACTCCTCCCCTCAACCTCGCCCTTCCAAGCCTGTAGGAGAACCTACAGTGGCCACGAAACTTACAAAGGTCCTCTCTAGAGCCAGTGTTTGGTTTGTCAGTTCTGGGCTACCGTAGAAACATGGTGGTGCAACACTGCAAGCTCCATGGTAGTGGACCCTCTCCCTATGTAGATATAAAGGGCTCATTCTAAGGCAACGAAAACACCATGATTCTTATTTTCAGGTGATTATACACTTCTTAAAACATACTCATGAATATTATATTCCATTTCTGCCAATAGACCCCTCTAAATCTTACACACTGGTCCTTTAATGCAAACAGCTTGTTTCTCTCTTTCCTGCACAAAGACACCCCCATAAAGAAATGCTTTTCCCTGTTTGATGTGGAATCAACCAATCACCAGACCAAATCTGATCACAGCTGGATATGAGTTTCAACTATGTGTCTGTGTGTAGAAATAAAGGCTAGCAGAGCGCAACTGGAGTCAAAGTTGTACTGTGGGATTCCCAATGCGGCCACCGTGGACGATGAAGTAGTGGAGGAGCGACGCAGCTCTGGCCGATTCAAGAGAGTGGTGGGAGGAGTCCCAGCCAAACCGGTCAGTTAGAAACACACCTGTTCGTCTCATTACAGTTACCAGTACATCTTTTAAAGCTGCTATCATTATTATCATCACTGTGTATATCAGTGGTTCCCAAACTTGTGAAGGTTTGGGAACCACTGGCTGATATAATATTCCTATGCTGGTGTACTCACAATGTCATGTACGTACATGCTGTTCATTTATTAATATCCCGTAATAAATGGCACATACTGTATTTTTCTTGTAGTTTCAAATATAAAGTGTTCTTGTTTCTTTCCACAGACTCAGATCCAGTGGCAGATTGCTCTGGAGGAAAACAAAAAGATTGACTGTGGAGGAGCTTATATTGGAGGATGCTGGGTCCTCACTGCTGCTCACTGTGTCAGGTAGGGCAAGACTTTGAGGTAGAGGTAAAGTTAGAGGAGGTAAATGATGATGCAGTAGTATTAGTATGAAGTATTAGTGGTTGTACCTTATTGGCCTGAATATAAGACGATCCCCTCTTTTCTTTCTAACCAGTCTTGTTGAGACTTTCTCTGTTTCCTAGAGATACTAAATGAAGAGTCCTTATTCTTGAAGCCTTCAAAAATGAAATAATGCTCCTTCCATGAAAGCAGAATGTAAGTCCCACATTTGTGTAACTGGTCCATCGGTCGCATTTTCACATTTTCTCCTGTTAGGCTCGTGGAAATAATTTTCTCTCACTGTAAGCATTTTTCAGACTGTCTTTTCAAGCTCCTCATCATGACATTGTGTGACGCTGGTAATTCTTTGTTGATGATTCTGCAGTTAAGCCCTCGGGAGATGCTTCCCACTCATTTCTACTCGTCAGGAATTTATTTCCACCGTAGCAGCACGTTAATGAGTCATCACAAACTCCTGAAGGTTAAATTGGGCTAATGTAACTCCACTCAACATTTAGGCTACAAACAACCCATAATGCAACAGATACATAATTGTCTGGTCCTCTAATATAATACAATTTCTAGGAAAAAAAACATTGTCTTATATTTGGGCCAATATTGTAATTGCAGTAGTTGGGTCTTAGAAAATAAAATAGTTGTAATGGCGTTCACAATCATAATAGTACTTGTGGGGATAAAAGTAGTAGCAATGGCAGTTGTAAGCAGTGTATTTTTAGTAGTTAAACATGTATTAACAGTATATAAACATTTAATAAATGGTTTATAACAAACTATAATGTACATACAAGTACATTTTAAGTGTTTGTCAGCAATTATAACTTCTCCCATGAAGACATATTTTATATTATTAAAACTGCATTATAGTGTGTTATAAACCATTTATTAACAGTTTGTATACTGCTAATGAATGCGAAATAGTGGGACTTAAAGTTAAGCGTTACTGTGATGATAATAGTGCCTCACCCATGTCTCTTTACTAGGCCCAACCCTTCCGCATTCATGGTGAAGTTTTCTCTCTGGAAGAAGTCTAAAGCTCAAAACACGACTGACATTGTTCCTGTTGCACAGATTCACATCCACCCAAGGTATCTATCAATTTATCTAAAATCAATCATTACACATACTTTATGTAAACATTAATATTAAAATGATGTCAATAGAATAAGCAAAAGCTACCTTTGAATGATGTCATGCAGGTACAACGCCAGCAACTATGAGAACGACATTGCTCTGGTGGAGCTGAAGAAGCTTCCGTTCAGGGAGGAATGTGTGTTGGACAATCCGGCCATCAGCGCTGTCTGTGTTCCCTGGTCCTCCCAACTCTTTCAACCAAACCACACCTGCAGCATCTCTGGATGGGGACGAAACAGAGGTGTATACATTTTACATGTACATGTCCAGCTTTCATGTCAACCACAAGAAGAACTATAACAATAGCGCAAATGAGCAGGTTATTATACCCAAGACTTCTAGTAAAACTATGTAAAAAAATATGTATACATAATTATAAATATGTATTATTTTTATACATCAAGTGGTATGTTTATAATCAGATTTTCCACTCAGATGCAATATTCAGATTTTTTTTGAAAAATAATTTTGATAATAAGCCCGATCTGTATGTTTATATCATAAAATTGCATTTCATGGAACAAAATTCTTGCCATGTGTCATAATTGTTACAAATCACTACAGTAATCATATGGCAATTATAAGATATAATGTATATGATATATGATAAATTCATCATATTTATTTTGTGGCATGAAATGCACTTAATAGCACTAAAGTTGTGCACAGAATAAATTTTGTTCCAGAAAACATGGATTCAAAATGAATTTTATGGACTATAAGCTGCATAAAAAACTTCATATGTTGCACCATGGGTTATTTATTTTATTTATTTATTTATTTATTTATTTATTATATTTGATTTGATGCTTAAATAACAATGTCTTTGTTCATAGAGGGAAAAGCAGCTCGGGTGTTGCTCTGGGCCAACGTATCCCTCGTGGATGAATGTCAGAAGTACTACAAAGATCGCTTCAAACCGGGCATGATGTGCGCAGGTGAGTGGTTGATGATCTATATATACACTCAAATACACAGCTTTATGAACATTGTACAGGTGTAAATCTGTGTGTGTGTGTGTGTGCGCAGGTGATCTGGCTGGCAGTGTGGACTCCTGTCAGGGGGACAGCGGAGGTCCTCTGGTGTGTGAGGATGAACTCGGTGTTTCTTACCTGTGGGGCATCGTCAGCTGGGGAGAGAGGTGTGGCCAGCCAGGATTCCCTGGAGTTTATACACAGGTAAAATACAGAGAAAAACACCTGTGTACATATATAAATAGGGAAAATACATATACACATATACAATATACACAGAAAAAAAAATCATATATACATAGGAAAATACATGTATACATATGTAAGCATGGAAAATACATGTATAAATGTATATATGCACTGGAAATAAACACAAATATACAGATAAGTAAACCTATATACACAAAATAAATACATTTATACATATGTACATGTATGCACATATGCACAGGAAAAATACATGTATACATGTATAAACAGATAATATACATGTTTATATATACACAGAAAAAGAACACAGTATATACATAGGGAATATATGCATGGGGAAAATATACATATACATGTATACAAATATACAAAGAGACAATACAAGTATATCTATGTACACTGAATAAATACCGTACATGTATACATGTATAAACAGAGAAAATGCATATATACATGCATGCGCAGAGTAAAATACATATTTATAAAAGTTAAACAAACATACACACAGTATATACAGAATACAGGAAATACACAGACACAAATACTTATACAAGTGTAAAATATATGCTGCCATTATAATGGTTTCACATACAGTGTAATACAATATACTTTAAAATATATGATGCACAGCTACTGTAATTGTACTGTTGATTATATATGATTAATAAGGTATAATGTATGTACACTTGTGAGTTTAATAGATGTTCAAGATTTTTCCTCTTGTATATTTATATCTTACTGACACTTTGTATCTAAAATATGAACATTTTATTCATGAACTGTAGAAAGTAAATTCACATAAAAAAAGAAAGTAAACATACACAGAAAATTCACATGGCTTCTTTGCTAATGATTAGCTAATATTTGATCACTTCAATGTCAGATTTCAATTAAATCAAAACAATTATTCATCCAGACAGTAAAATATTATTACAAACAAATTTGTAGCGCAGTTAAATATTACATGGTGACGCTGTGATGATATGAATTCATCTCTCTGCCTCTCTGACAGGTTGCTCAATACTTTGAGTGGATCAGACTTCATACAGGTTGGTCTGCCGTCACCAAGTTCAACTCCTGATGAGCTGACCACACACACACACACACACACACGCACATTTGTACTTATTAATACTCAACTAATCAAAGTTGTGTATTGATTAAAGTAGGATTTCCCCGACATTTCACCTTTACTACGGCTGTGTGATGACGGACACTTTGATTACTGTGAATAAAAGTTTTAATTGTTAAGAGTTGAAGTGTTTTTATTGTGAAAAAAGATTGTCTACATTAAAGGTTCACAATTTTTCAAGTGTCTTATACCAACAGTCAGGAGCACAAATGAACATTAAAGCTGTTTTTCTTGCTGTAATCATTGCTCCTGTTCATACTGACCATTAGAAGATCCCTTCATAATGACCTTACAATGGAAGTGATGGGGGACAAAATCCACAGTCCTCCTTCTGTGCAAAAATGTATTTCAAAGTTTATCTGAAGCTAATATGAAGCTTCAGCATCCAAATGAGTCAAATCAAGTAGATATCTTTCAAAGTTACAGTCTTTTTAGTGCCAAAGTCCCTCTTTTTGTTACTATACTTCCACCTGCAGCTCAACAGGGAAACACAAAGAGGGAATTTGATGCTAAAAAGACTGTAAATGTGTCAGATATCCACTTGATATGACTAACTCAGACTGCTGAAGCTGAATAGAAGCTTCACATCAACTTTGGTAAATGCTTTATTTTACATTACTTTAATTTTATATTAATATCCTGGTAATTTTCAGGTATTTAATGGTTCATTTTCAGGACATTTCACAGACAGGGTGGTGCAATTTGGTACAAAGTGTAAGAAACAACTTTAAAAAGTGTTAAGTTGGTTTAGTTTGTGATTTTTCTTTCACCGACAGAAAGTTTTCAGTGTGTAGATTTATGTGTCACTAACATATCAACTTATTAGATCATTTCATAAAAACTCTATAATGGGTGCAGTTCCTGTATACTATCAAATTTACATCACCCTTTGAAAGAAATATCATAAGAATTAACAGTTATGCAAGCAGCTACTTTTAGGTAATTATTTAAAAAATCTAATATGCTTTGTCTATGTCTATGCTAATGTGAATTGTCAAAAATATACTTTATTAAGCCAACTTAAAAAAAAAATTTCTTACATTTTGTACCAAATTGCACCACCCTTTCTGTAAAATATCCTAAAATTAACCGTTACATACATGCAAATTACTAAAAGAATTTCCAGTAAATCAGTATAAAATTAGGGGACATGTAAAATAAAGTGTTACCAAACTTTAAATGCATTTTTGCACTAAATGACTGTGTGGACACACTGTGGATTTTCGCCTCCATCACTTACATTGAAAGCACATTTGAAGGATCTTTTAATATCCAGTATGAACAGGAGGAATGATTACAGCGAGGAAAAACCTCTTTCAGTATTCATATGGACACCTGACTGCTGTTTTGACTCCTTTAAATCGCCTGTTTTTTTTTTTGCTGGTTGTATTGGTTTTAAAATCGGTCAAAGCAGATGGCGTCCACCTAGAGTCGGGTTCTGCTTGAGGTTTTTTCTTACTGCTGTCATCAAGTGCTGCTCATGGGAGGGATGTTTGGTCTCTGTGTATTAAAGAGTACAGTCTAGACCTGCTCTATGTGAAAAGTGCCCCGAAATGACTTTTGTTGTGATTTGGCGCTATATGAATAAAACTGAATTGAAAAATATTACTTAGTGTCCAATAAAATGCCAATAAAGCATGTTTTCCTGTTTGTATGGCTAATAAAATAATGATATTTGTTCATATAGCTTGAATATTACATAAGCTGCTAATCTGTTTCTACAGCTACCATGTTTTCATTAGGTAACAAAAAGACTTAATATAAAGTTATGTGTACATGTGCAAGATTCATTATGTCAAATATTTTTAATGTTTTTTTCAGGAGGACAAAAGAAAGGGTTTTGATGTATGAATACTTTAATATTTTGACATTTACTTGACAGATATCCATAGAAAGCAGAAAAAATTATGCAGGGGGATGCAGAAAGATTTTTTTTTTTCCACTGGGTCTTTGATGAAACAGAAACCAACATTTTTCAGAAACACTGCATACAAAAATTATATTTTATGTCACATAAAAAAAGAAAATTAGGTAAAATGTCAGTTGGCTCTTTGAGGCATCTGATCCACCGGCTGCTGCAGCTGAATGGCACTCCTCAACGTCCTGAGATTACTCTCCACCTGAACACACAAACACACAGAGTTATAATCATTATTATGATTTCTGCATTTTATTTACGTCAGATGCGAGTTTCAGATTATCTGTGAAAGTTTGATGAGCTTTGCTGCTTGTGACATGAGGACACACAAACACATGCACCTGTTTATAAAAGATTTCCACTGTAGAGCTAAAAACATCAGATCTGTGTGGAGTGATGATGATGAGGAGACTGTAACCTTCCTCAAATGAAACGTCATATTTCCATCATGTTTTCCATCGTTAGAGTTTTGACCGCCACTCTTTAAATAATGTCATCTCGTTTCCTCTTCTTCTGCAACGGTTTAATGACACTGACCGGAGAATTAGCGCCACCTGCTGTTTATCTGCTAATATTCACACAACAGCAGTGGATGGAAACAAACATTCATCTGCATTTTCTTTTTCTTTTCTTTTTCTACAAATTTCCCAGAAAAATAAGTAATTCGCAGATATTTAACAATTAAATTCTAGGATATTTGACAGAGCAGGTGGTGCAATTTTGGTAAAAAAAATAATAAGAAACAACTTTAAAAAGTGTTAAATTGGTTTATTTGGTAATTTTACTTTAAATGACAGAAAATACTTAGTTTTCAATGTACATATTAGCATATTGGGTTGTTTCTTAAAAATTCTATAAAGAGCACATTTCCTGTATAATACCAAAGTACAAAACGCTTTAAAAGAAATGTCGGAAGAATGAGCAGTTACACAGCAGCTGCTTTAAGGAAATTATTGAATACACCTAAAATGCTGATCTTGGGTTAAGCAAACAAAACTACACACTGAAAACTAAATATTACACAACACAGAATTGTCAAGAGTCTAATTTATTAAAACATTTTACAAAACATCTATGTATGAAACGTCAAATAGTCTATAATGACCAATCAAACCAACTTAATCCTTTTGTCGGTTTTTTCTTATAATTTATACCAAATTGCACCACTCTCTTTGTAAAACGTCCTAAAAATTAATCATTAAATATGTGCAAATTACTACAAATATTTCCAGGAAAATCAGCATAAAATTTGGGGACCTATTATTGAAATTCTGTTTGGATGGAAACAAACATTCATTTTTAATTTTTTCTTTTTAGAAACTCAGTTAGAATTTGCACTAAATCAATGATGTCATGGCTTGAACATCGCATCGCTACATCACAAAAATAGTAAGTCAAAAGCAACAGTATGTATTTTTGTTGTTGTTGTAAAAAGTCACATTATGTGCTATGTTTAAGAGGGGAGTTTGACATTTTGGGTAATATGATTATTCAGTTTCTTCTTTAGAGTCTGATGTTCAGATTGATTCCTCTCTCATGTCCATGTACACTTCATATTAAGCTAAAACCAGCAGCCAGTTAGCTTAGCTTAGCATAAAGACTGGAAACAGGGGGAAACAGCTAGCCTGGCTCTAACAAACAAACAAACAATAACCAACATCATTAAAGCTCACTAATGAACACGTTCTATCTCCTTAGTTGAATCTGTACAGAAACACAATGTAAAAGCATCAAACTTCTTACTCTTAAATTTTATTATAAAGACATTCATGCCCCTTTTCTTCTTCTGCCCTTTAAAGCACTTTGGTAACTTGCTTTTTTTGTACAATACTTAATAAACAAAAATATGTTTCCTATTTCATTTTTCTTTGATTCTACATCCTTAAACATACTTCAAGAACATAATATGTGCGTGTGTGTGTGTGTGTGTGTGTTAGGGATGTACCCAAATACAAATACGTTATTTGGCAAAGCACAAATAGTGGGGTTTTTACAATTATTTGTTTTCAGGAAAAAAAACAAAAACATGTTAAATACCAGCGCACAGGTCGGTTACATCGCTATCTCAGTGTCTCTCCTCTGCTCCGCTGTTACGTCTATCAGCAGGTCTCAATGAGGGGAGTCACATCCACCTGCTACATGACGCACATTTCCTAATTTGGACATCACTCCCGCAGTTGAGAGTGTTCCCCAGAGATAAAGCTGAACTACTGACACAAATGAAGCGCTCCCAAGGGAACACTTCATGAACACTTATTGTAACTTTAATTTTCTAGGATTTTTAAGCCTCTTTCCACTTTTATTCAAATACAAATACAAATAATTTTGCTGCCTCAACAAATACAGATACAAATACTGGGCTCTCTGCACATCCCTAGTTTGTGTGTGTGTGTGTGTGTGTGTTCATCACCTCTGCCAGCTCGTCTTTCAGCTGGTTGTATTTTTGAACATCAAATTTGTGATGAGATGCTTTCTGGTGGAAGAAGTTGAGGAACTGACGATCTCTCACATCTGGGCAGATGAAATCCTGAAAACACACGCACACACACACACATACACACACACACACACACAGCATCACAGTACAGAAAGACACATTTGTGTATCAGTACTTGTGAGGAATACTAACTGAAGACAGAAAAGTGTAAAATATGTTTGTTTTTTACCTGTTTGGTGAGGACGTAGTAGGCGAAGAAGAGCATGCTGGTGCTGTAGGTGATGAAGTAGGTGACGGGTTCCATCACATCCCAGGCAAACACATACCTGTTACACACACACACACACACACACACCAAAACATGTCATGTGACGGAGAGCTACCTGACTGATCCAGCTGTAGTAAATGTGTGTGTGAGTGTGTTCATCATCACCAGGTGAGGTAAGCCAGGAATCCTCCCTGCAGTGACAGGTAAGCGAGCCCCACCCACCCCAGTAATGATGCTCTAGACTCCGCCTCCTTCGCCATCTGGACTCTCACCTGTACACACACACACACACACACACACACACACACACACAGAGGTAGGTGTAGTAGTAGTAGTATATAGAGTGTAGTAGTCAGTGTGTATAACAGCAGTAATATTAGCAGTTTTTGTAGTAGTACTGCATGTTTAGTACCGTCTCCAGTGGCTGCAGCTGCTGTTTGAGTTCGTCCTGTCTGATCATCAGCTCGGTGTGTTTGAGGTGCTGCTGCTGAGGAAGAGTCAGAGCCGAGTGAAGCAGGTGGACCACGTACTTCATATCATCCAGACCCAACACGTGTTCATGAGACGAGCCTGACAGACACACAGACACAGCTGTAAAAATACTTCCTGGAACACATATCAGTAATCCTGGGAGAAGACCTGAAGGCATCAATGCATGTACAGCACATGTATGTCCTCATTTTACATACATTTAACTAACAGAACTGAGTTAATCTCCAACCATTAAATGTATAAACATAATTTTCTGTATTTATTTATCTCCATGAAAATGTCTAGAATGTTTTTGTGAAAGCAAACCAATGAAATATGAATTATAAATTGCTTCAAATTTGACATTTTCTGGTTCACACACTTTTTGTCCTCCAGTGCATCACATTTCAGGTTGTTTAACAAGCCAATTTATGGTCCTGTGAAGCACTTTGTGAATTTCATTTCCGTGAAAGTTGCTATACTAAATAAACTTATTATTATTATTATTATTATTATTATTATTATTATTATTATTATTATTATTATTATAGTAACAATTTGATGTGCCAAACCTACCCTAAACCTCTCCAAAATGGCTAAAATGTGCTTTCAATAATATTATTAATATCAATAAATAATGTTTTTACGTGCTACTACTGCTAATGGTCTTCTCCTACCACAAGCATAACACAGATACAGACACACAGGTTTTACCTGGTCCAGGTGAGCGAACGTTGTATGTGATGTCATTGATCATGAGCTGGAAATCTTTATTTAAAACAGTTTCCATACAGGTGCATGAAGAGATTCTCTGTCCATCTGAGGAGAAGAAAGGAAAAGGAAAAAAGTGACATTTTTAGAGAGTGGAGACTCTTTTTTTCCTCTTCTCACTTCCTCAAAGGCCTGTTTAAGGGTTAAAACTTGGCTTTAAGGTTAAAGTAAGAGTTACAAACTGAGGAATGTGGATGTAGTGGACGTGTGTTTGGTGTGTTTTGTACCTCCATTGAGCAGGGCGGTGGCATGCACCCCGGGGTCTTTGGCTGTGATGTCACGCAGCAGGTCGCCCACCGTGGTCAGCATCGGTGTCAGAATGAAGCGACACTCCCGACCTGCAGGGAGTCGCAGAGACAGGACGGGGCGACCGAAGCTGTAACGAACAGAGGCATCTGAGATAGAGAGAGAGAGATTTACATAGCAGTTAGTTCATTCATTAAACTACACAGATTAAACAAGTGAGATATCTTGTGTTAATTAGTGAGTTTTAGAGGAGCTGGTAGGTGTATTTTTGAACTTTAGACAGAACCAGGCTGGCTGTTTCCCCCCTGATTCCAGTGTTTATGCTAAGCTAAGCTAACCACCTCCTTATCTGTACTGAAAACACTGACATGAATTTTGAAAGATGAGATTTTACCTTTGGATGGAGACTGGCTGCTGAAACTGGAGACAACACAGGCAGACCAGACCGGACTGGACTGAGAGACAAACAGAAATCATTATATTCACGACTCTGACTTTTATTTACACAAGAGTCACATTGACATGATTATGATATGACTGGAGAGTATTGTTCTTGCAACTGCATTTATAGCCTTTTTTTGACTCAATAATAGCTTAACCATGTCATGTGACGCTACTTCAGTACACTTAATACATTTAATATCCAGGAATTCACATTACAGACATGACCGCTGACTATCCCCTCACACACTGATTATATACTGTAAGATTTAAAGAAAAAGTTTAAGGAGGAAAGAGAAACACAGAGAAGCAGCACAGGCATCAGGTGACAGAGAGACATGAACACATTTAAAGCAGGAGGCAGAAAAATGTGGTAAGATCAGACTCACTGCTGTAACTAGATGAATTACTGTTCTGTAAATATTTTAAAGGCACAATCTGTCGTTCAAATGTAAACTAAAGGACATCCTAAAAAACAAAAGTCAAAGCACAAGATTAAAACCTGCTATAAAAGGACTAACAGATCTTTAATACAGGCATTAACACTACACAACAACTCTATTAACATGATTATTTTTTCAGCTGTTTGAAAGTCATTGACCTCAGTAACTGTTGTAAACACAAAACTAAACTGACAGTTTCTGTTATGAAACAGAAAATGTTGATTTGTGAACTGTGTGTAATTTGTTTGTTCACAGTTCATTTGCACCTTTATCTTTATGCAAGTGTCATTAAGCATCATAAATAAAACTTAAGTCATGTGATTTGAGAAATGGTTTTGCACTTTTATCTTGATCTTCTAGTGTCATTTTATACTTATTTTATATCTATTCTTGTCCATAAATGTATAATTTATTCAAAACATTGAGTTTTAAAAAAGTCATTTTATTGGTTGATTATTTATAATTATAAGTTTTTCAGGTGTAAAAATAGTATTTGGTCTCATTTATATGCATATGGAATATGATGCAGATTTGGTGTGCATTCATGAATGCTTGAAATAGGTTAGGGGGGCCCCCAAACAAGATTTTGCAAAGGCCCCCCAAAAAGCTAGAAACGGCCCTGGTGAGCAGGAACATTGTGTTCAAACACAGAGCTGACTGAGGAGAGTCAGTCTGTCGGAAACGAGACGACACCAAAATGTCTTTCTATAGATACATTTTCACCAAAACACTAAAACTGGGTCAAAATCACTTTTTGTATAAAGTTTTTTTGTCATATTAATGAGTTTACAAAGTAAATTGGTATTTAATGGGTTATAGAAGCAGAGGAAAAACAAAAAAACAAAAACATGTTTGTTGCAGCTGCACATCATAACAGCTCAGACAAACGTGTCTCTGTCATGTCCTGTCCTGTTGTTGTGACTCAGTGCTTAGAGAATGTGCTGCACTAGTACCAGCAGCAAAACTGATGTAAAAGTTTTAGTGGTAAAAGTGCTGCTGCTAGTTGTAGGATACAGGAGTAATAGTGGTAACTGTTACAATACAAGTGGTAGTAACAGTAGAAGTTGTAGTACTAATAGTAAATATTATTAGTATAGAGTAAGCGGTAGTTGTGTATCTAACACAGTTGTAGAAATGCTCCATTATTTTTGTCAAGATTTCAATTTATAATCTCACATTTTAAGGAACATGTTTGAGAAATGTGGACATTTGTGTAAAATTCCCAGAATATTTCCATTTCATGCTAATTTATGCTTCTAATCCACTAAATTTTCAGGGGGAAATACTGTACTTTCTACTCATCAGAACTTTGTTTTTTCTTCTTTCCTCTCCCATTAATCATCTCATGACCCCTCAGATTTATCTGCTGACCCTTTGGAGGGGCCCGACCCCTAGGTTGGGAACCACTGGACTAAACTAGCTAACTGTATATAAAGTAGTTGAAACTAGCTCCGCCTCCAGCAGCTACAACAGTAACATGCTGCTCTAACCCTTCAGTATTAATCTACATCAAGCTCATAATACTTATGTACTTTTTTTTAAGTAGGATGTGAGTACTACTCTGCTTGGTTTTAATTCAATCAATAAACATGGATGCAAACTGTAATAAAAGCAGCTCTCTGTTGATCTTTACACACACACCTCCCCAGACTGTGAGTTCATACATTTAGGAAGTGCCTGATTCCTGTTACTTCTGTTTCTTTCTGATAGGTTTAACTCACCGTGTAGATCCGGAGTCTTGCAGGTCGAGAGCAGCTGAAACTAAATCTGCAGAGAAATCTGGACACAAACATGATCAATGTAGTAGTCCAGACAAAGAAATCCTGAAGATCTGAAGCCTCTCTTCAGTGTCGTAAACCAGCTGACACGCCAAGGCTGGGGGTTTGAAATATGTGTTGGGCAAGTGGAAACAGGTTTCATGACATTCTGAAAAGCAGGAAGAGGAACAGGGAAGTTAACCCTCTCCTGACTGGTCCAGTGAGATGTTTAAAGCTGCTGAGTTCAATTGCAGCTGAAACTGACAGATCCAAACAAATAGTGGTGGTAGAAGTACTCAGATCCTTTACTGAAGTAAAAGTACCAATACAGCAATGTAAAAATACTCCATTACAAATAAAAACCCCTCATGAAAAATTCTACTACAGTAAAAGTACATAAGTATTATGAGCTTGATGTAGTTAAAGTATTGCAGTAAAAGTACATAAGTATTATGAGCTTGATGTAGTTAAAGTATTGCAGTAAAAGTACATAAGTATTATGAGCTTGATGTAGTTAAAGTATTGCAGTAAAAGTGCATAAGTATTATGAGCTTGATGTAGTTAAAGTATTGCAGTAAAAGTACATAAGTATTATGAGCTTGATGTAGTTAAAGTATTGCAGTAAAAGTACATAAGTATTATGAGCTTGATGTAGTTAAAGTATTGCAGTAAAAGTACATAAGTATTATGAGCTTGATGTAGTTCAAGTATTGCAGTAAAAGTACATAATTATTATGAGCTTGATGTAGTTAAAGTATTGCAGTAAAAGTACATAAGTATTATGAGCTTGATGTAGTTAAAGTATTGCAGTAAAAGTAGTGGTTTGGTCCCTCTGACTGATATATTATTATATATGACATCATTAGATTATTAATAGTGAAGCATCAGTGTTAGAGCAGCATGTTACTGTTGTAGCTGCTGGAGGTGGAGCTAGTTTACACTACTTTATATACAGTTAGCTAGTTTAGTCCAGAGGTTCCCAACCTAGGGGTCGGGCCCCCCCAAAGGGTCAGCAGATAAATCTGAGGGGTCGTGAGATGATTAAAGGGAGAGGAAAGAAGAAAAAACAAAGTTCTGATACACAAATCTGTTTTCAGTTTTTGGACTTTTTCTCTAATCTTTGATTTTTGCTGAATTTGAACATTTATTGAAATGAAAGCATGTGAGAAGTTTAGAGGGAAAAATCACTATTTGGTGGAGCTGTTAACAACTCATAGACATGTGAAATGTGACCCCGACTACACACTGCTTTTTATAAGACGTCAAGAGCCAAAAAGGTTGGAAACCACTGGTTTCATCTTTAACAATGTGTTGTATTTTAAAAGCTTGTTATATTATCCATTGTGTCAAATCTTCATCTGAAAAGTAGCTAAAGCTGTCAAATAAATGTAGTGGAGTAGAAAGTACAATATTTCCCTCTGAAATGTAGTGGAGTGGAAGTATAAAGTAGCATCACATGGAAATACTAAAGTAGAAGTACCTCAAAACTGTACTTAAGTACAGTACTTGAGTAAACTTTCCACCACAGCAAACAAGTCAAATCTAGAACTGTCTTCTAAACATAATTATTTCCTACTTCATTCCCAGAAAAATCCCAGAAAATACTAGCAGAGAGAGAAGGAGCATTGATCACATTATTTATTGAATATTGACCAGATTCTGTAAAAAAAACAACTTTGAAATGGTACTAAAGTATGCTCGACCCAAATTCAAAATGTTCAGTGCAAATTACTTTATTACCCTTCAATTGAACATTACTTTAGACTCACCTGAAGATAGAAAACTAGGAGGAAAAATTAAAACAAAAATAGAAATAAAGTTACAATTCCTGTTTATTTGATGTCATTCTTCACACTCAACTCTTGTGTGCTGAATACTACATTAGTTAGTATTTTAAATTCATTATTGCAAGAGTGCACAAGTTAAACAAGAGAGGCAAAAGTCTTAAAGACATTCTTGTCGCTTCAGATTTGAGAGGCAGCCCTGCAGTCCATGATAACCTGAATTCTCCTGAACACAATGTGCACTAAAGAGTTCAGGCTTCCCCCCTCAGGACAAAATTCAAAATTCAGATTTCAGAACACAAAAGCACTATTAGGAGACAGGATCTAACTTCTCCTGCAGAAAAACATTTTCTACAATACAGACCACAATGTCTCACGCTGAAAGTGAACTGCAATAAGCGAGGTGGCTTCTGGATCTGTTGCTTTTAAAACATGAAGCGTTTTGGAAACATAAATTAAACACACTATCAATGAATGAAGAGCTGGACTTGAGGTGTTTCCTTATAGGCTCAGTTTAACTGTTATTATTTAGCTTTGATACAAGTTGTTGGAAATTATACTGGAATTTGATTTTTTTTTTGTTTGTTCTTTTCACTGGATTGATGTTTTTTATTTAACCATAAGATGGCGCAATAATGTGTAGAGCAAACAGGTAACAATACATGTGACACAGATGATGGCTTGATTACTGAGTCATGTAATTATACTACACAATGCCTTGTGTGATGTTTGAAAATGTATAAAAAGTGGTTTTCAAACAGCTATTCTTGTTTGTCCCCTGATGAAGGCGTGAGCTTTGATTCGAACATTGTTAAAGTGCAACAGTTTCTCTTTCTGAGTAACACGAAGAGACTAATGTAAACTTTAATATCCAGCATATTGGACAATTGTAATGTTCTTCTGTCTGATCAACACAAAAAAGTTAAATCAGTTCCAACTGATTCAAAACTCAGAGGGAGAGAAAATATTACTGTTTTAAAGCCTCCAGCTTTCATATTGATTCTTTTACTTGTTTTTCAAGCACTTCACAGTCTGCCAGCAGACTGATCTGCCTACCATGTGTGAACCAGGATGGCCCCTCAGGTCCTCTGGAGTCTTTTAGTTGTTTCAAAAACTTTCTGTGAGGCAGCTTTAAGTTTTAATGCTCTGAGCCATTTGAACAGTCTGACGCAGATCTGAGGGTTAGGGTGTGATTAGTGTTGACATTTTCAAACTTGAAACATACTCAGCCTTTCTTTCAATCATTTATGTTATTGTATTCATGTTTCATGTATTCATGTATGTTAATGCTGTGAAACAAAATATTAGAAACACTTTTGAATAAAATACACTAAAGTGCACCACCACCACCCACTACGACCTTAATAATGAACATAAAGTAGAATTATCACTTTTCTGACAATGTCAACAAAAACTGAAAACGTATAAAATAAAAATAAAAATAGAATTTATGGCAGAATTGTTGCATTAGATTGCACAGGTGTTCATAAAAGTTAGTGTACGTATGCTGGGAGTGTAAACTTCTAATCACTGCACTATGGATACAACTACAACCACTGGAGGTCAGTAAAACAGATATTATAGTTGCTCTGTAAGGTGAACATTTCACAGATGAGCCTGCAGAGTCTGTCATATGTCAGCTTGATAGTTGGGATCTGTCTCATTGCTCACATCTTGAAATTCCGGATTGTTTCACCCTGCAGGGAAGAGCACAACAAACATATAGTGTCATCATCACAAGCTTCTCATCTGTTGTCTTGTCACTCCTTGATAAAAACTATATTTTAATAGAACCAGCATGTTGATTTCTGCCCTAAATATAATATATGTATATATAACTATGTAATAATAATAATAATAATATACTTATACATATTTAATATATTTATCTGTAAAAAAGAGGACATCAGATTATTAAGTAACTCATAAATTGATAAACTAATTAGACAATGAAAAACAGGTTCAACAAAACTTCAACGTTAATGTTTTTTCACTCTGTAAAGCACTGAATTGCTTCTGTATGAGATTCTGTTGTACAAATAAACTTGACTTGACATTAATATATGAACACATAGGTGTAGTTATAACTGGATTTTTATCACTCATATTTATAGTTTAAGGAGCAAAATAACAATATCAAATATAAAAAAACAATTATAACACTGTTACACTAACCAAATAAAAAATAACAAAGAACAGAATTAAAAATGTATTTAAATTTTTTTAAATTGTGTTAAATTTTATATATTTACAATTTAAATTCAAACAAATTTACTGTTACTGTAAAATTAATTAGTAAAAATGATCAAGTTGACCCCACTTATCTGAACCACTTAATTAAAAGTGAAACATTTAGCAGTGAGATACATTATATCAACTGATAACTGAAATGTTCCTGTTTGTTTTGACTAATTCGGTTACACTGGACTAATTTAAAACCTGTGTGATCTCATGTGCTGTTACATGTCCAGCAATACCACCACTTCCCCAGATCACAGAAATAACACTATGGGTAAAACTTCATTATAATAAATAGAAATGATCACCCAAACTACAAATAGAAGACAGAGAATGTTTCTTTAACACAGAACTGAATACAATCTTTCTGACCTGAGAGTCTGTAGACCAGCAGACAGCAGCTTCATGCCTGATTTCTACAGTTTGTTGTCACTCTGGTCCAGCTCTCTCAAATGTGAGGGGTTGGACTTCAGAGCTGAGGCCAAAAAGTAGTAGCTGCTCTCTGACAGGCCGCAAAAACTCAGTCTGAGCGAGGAACAAAACATGAAGTTAAGAGGAGACAGTCATCACAGCTGCCGAGGTTTTAAATACAGAAATTTACATGTGCAAAAAGGAAACGAGAAACATAAGTAAAAGACATCACAAACAACACTCAGTCTCTTCAAACTCTGTGGAGGATCTGAGCAGCCTTCCAAAAATGTACAAAGCAATGAATGAACTATTTAACAGAACAATAAATAATGTTGGAGTTAAGAGACTTTATAACTGAATGACTTTATGAGGATCATGGAACATGTTTCAATAATCAACAATGGGGGTAAATACCAACATACACAGCTAACATCAAACGTGTGTGTTTATGTATGTATGAATATGAATTTGTATATGCAGACTAGAAATAAATTTGAATTCTAAAAATACAGATACAGCATTTTATCAGAAGCTAAATATGGTTTAACAATAACATTGATGCCAAAATGTTAGATGGGATATAATGAAAGCTTCTTTTAATCCTATTTTGGTTGTTTCACCCAATATTAAACATATTTTCAGAAATTGTAAAAAATCATTTTTTGTTTTGTTTTGTTATACACAGTATATTAATTGTTTTCTAATTTATTTAAAATTAATCCAGTTTTTATTTGTAAATAGCGTTGCATGTTATGGTATGTTTTTTTTAATGTTTGGTCTACATGATGTAGTGAGTGATATACATATAGTTTTTTCCCCCTTTCATATGTTAATATTTATGATTTCATAAACGGCCATCTTTAAACTTATATTATTATTGCCACAAAGATCACCTTTGTGTGTATGTTTTCTTCAAGATGACTGTTAAAAAGTACAAGTATAAAAATAATTTTTGGAAGTTGTCCTTCAATTGATCAAATTATAGCCCTTCTTCTCAAATCAATAAACAAAAATATTTTAAAATGGATGTTGAACTGGACAGCATTAATGTAGATTAATATTCTTCAGTACTGGATACATGGAAATCATTTACTTTAATACATTAATCTGTAAAAACAGAGGACATCAGATTATTAAGTACTTCATAAAGTAGACAATTAAAATGGTTTCAAATAGAACTTTACAGTTAATGTTGTATCACTATGTAAAACAAATTGAATTGCTTCTCTATGAGATTGTGCTTGATGAATAAACTTGACAGTAATATTTGACCCCATAGATTGAGTTTAAACTATTCTTATTCATTGTTTAAGGAGCCAAATAACATCATCAAATACTCAAAAGATAGTAGTTAACCAAATAAATAATAATTAAAAGATTAATTAAAAATTGGACTCTCCAGACCAGCAGACAGCAGCTTCACTCCTGAAACCTGCGGTCTGTTATAACTCAAACCAGCTCTCTCAGGGAGGGGGTGTACTTCAGAGCCGAGGCCAGAGAAGAGCAGTAGCTCTCCAACAAGCTGCAGTGCCTCAAACTAAATGAACAAAATGCATGTTACTGTGAAACTTCTGAGTGAGATACAGTTTGTCTTTGGTTAGAAGTGTACATAATATTTACAAACTGTCTGTTTTTTGCCTGGATCTAGATCAAGAACTAATTCCTGAATTTTAACATGTGAATGTAAATGTCTGTCACTGAATATTTTAATGCAGATCCAGATCCTATACAGGATTCATACATTCACCTCAGATACACATTGTAAATTCACACATCCAATCTTGCATACTTCCACTACATGCACACATTTATGCATGCATACATACTGATTCCTAGTTACATGCATGCATATCATATAGAAGAACATTACATTAATGATAAACTTACATTATTATTATTGGATGGTCAGTATTGCACATAATGGTGACCAAAATGATTGCTTAATCAAGACTACAAACTACGATTGTGAGAAAATTTCTTTGACACAGAACTGAATAAAAAGGTGTCTGACCTAAAGCCTAGTTCAGCCAGGAATGCAGATACTGCTTGCCGAAACAGAAAAGTTTCTGACTGTTCTTAAAGAATACTGGGTACTTTCTCCCTTCTGAAATTCAGTGGCACATAGGGCAACATTTTCAGGTTGCTGCCCTTTGCCCTAAAACAGGTTTTGTAACACAAAATATTTCACGGTATAAGTTCTGATTGCTCTGAATTTACCCCAAAAGGCAATAACCACATGTAAAGCAAATGTGGAAGTGTTCTGAGTTTAATTTCCTAAAATGGCAAACAAATGCTGCTTCCAAAAAAAATTATTGGTGTGAAATCATGCTCAGACTGGATTTGCTCTTAAAGATAAAAATAAAGAAGCCTTTTGGATGAGTGAAAGCAAGTCACTTTGATGTTAACACAGCACTTCTAGATACAGTATAAAATTACCTGGATGACTAAGAATGTTCAGTAAATATCTCTCAATCATTTATTGGTGTAGCTCAAGATAGCAGGCACATATGACATGTAAACATTACATATAATCAACACAAAACTAATTAAATAAAGCTGTGTGACTTGACAGTATGCTGATGAGTAAAATCTCACCAAACTGATAGAAAAACATGTGACGTGATGTAGCAGTGTTAATTTTGGCATCTAATTTTGATTTAGTTCTGTCATTTGATGAAAATGTTAGTTTTAGTGAACAAAAAATAAAGACATTCTTGTCTAGTTTTTCTCAGTGATTTCTGTCGTGCATTTTAAATTTTTACATCTTCTAAGCATTTTGAGGCTTCAGCTGTCACCATCTTTGTTGTGTACAGTTACCATGATTACATGCATCATTCTTGTCTATCTCGAAGTTAGTGTAAACGGGCGCTGTTTCTGATTAACATTAAAGCAGCAATATTTCTTTAGCAAACATCTAGAGGAAGATTTAGATGGCTGACTGCTAACATTAATCCTGCTGACTCATTCCTTCTGATAGTGACAAGAAAGATAGCTTAAGTAACATTAGCTTGATAATGCTATGTTAGCTTAGCTTTTTATAAATGTGTCTGTGCTGCCTGTATATTTTCACACAATGTTTTGTTGCTGTTTTTTATCTAATTCTCAGTGGACTGTAGATGAATTTAGTTCATAAAGCTGTTAGACATACTGACAGACAGAACGTTATTGAATGCAAAATGGTTCTTATTAATGGTACTGCAACATCTTAAACAGCTAAATCATCAACGTGTGATTTGCATTTACTTCATTCAGTCCATTTGTCCTTCATCTGTCTTTTATATAATCCTTTAGTTTTCATTTGTTAACAAAAAATGTTAAACATTTTGTCATTGTCCCAGTTTTCAAAGGTTACTTTTTATTTAGTTTTAGTCTCGTTTTTGTTGTGAAAAAAGGTCAACAATTATTTTGTTGTTTAATATGACTTTGCATTCAAAGCGCAATTAATGAATCTATCCATCTTTCAGGTTATCGTTTGATTTTTGTATCATGACGTAAAAAATTTTGCTTCAACTGCTTTTTTAAAATTTAGTTTTAGTCTTGTTCTCGTCATGAAAAGTTGTCAACAAATATTTTTTGCCATAGTTTAGATTTTGTTGACAAAATTAACACAGTGACTTACTTTTATTTGAGAATACAAGTCTAACATTTAGATAGAAGTACTTTTAGTCCTAGATCATCTTTCAACAAAAATCCTAAGAGTAAATATGGATCCTGGACTTACCGAGCCTGTCTGTAGTTCCTGACAGCTGGGATAAGTCTAAGTCGACCCTCCTCTGACGTCCTGTGTGCCTTCATGTCCAGTACATCCAGGACCTTCTCTGACATCTGCAGCATGTAGGCCAGAGCTGAGCAGTGGATCTCAGAGAGTTTTGTCTCTGATGTGTTCTCTGACTTCAGGTACTTTTGGATCTCCTGATGTACTGAGCCGTCATTTATTTCCATTAGACAGTGGAAGATGTTGATGCTTCTGTCAGGAGAGATGGTACAAGTGTTCATTTCCTTCAGGTTGTGGATGGCTCTCTGGATGTCTTCTGGATTCTTTTCTGTGTCATTCAGCAGGCCTCCTAAGAGTGTCTGATTTGACTCAAGTGAAAGGCCATGAAGGAAGCGGACAAATAAATCCAGGTGGCCATCTTTGCTCTGTAGTGATTCATCCATGGCTTTCCTCAGGAACATATCCAGGGATGGGTCACAGCTACGATACCTACCCCAGTCCTTTCCAAGGAATGTCTCCAGTGTCTCGCTATCCTTGTTTGCTTGACAATGAAAAATATACACTGCAGCAAGAAACTCCTGAATGCTCAGATGAACAAAGCAGTAGATGGATTTCTGGAAGTTCACACGCTCTCTTTTAAGGATCTCTGTACAAAATCCTGAGTACACCAAGGCCTCTGTGATATCAAGACTACACTGCTCCAGGTCTTCTTGGTGGAACATGATGTTTCCTTTCACCAGTTGTTCAAACGCCAGCCTCCCCAGCTTCAGAAGAACTTCCCTGTCAGCCTCCGTCAGCTCCTGTGGACTTGTCTCATGTCCCTCCTCATACTTGTGCTTCTTCCTCTTTGTCTGAACCAGCAGGAAGTGTGAGTACATGTCAGTCAGGGTCTTGGGCAGCTCTCCTCTCTGGTCTGTAATCAACATGGGCTCCAGAACTGAAGCAATGATCCAGCAGAAGACTGGGATGTGACACATAATGTGGAGGCTCCTGGACATCTTGATGTGTGAGATGATTCTGCTGGACAGCTCTTCATTACTGAATCTCCTCCTGAAGTACTCCTCCTTCTGGGCGTCAGTGAAGCCTCGTACTTCTGTTACCCTGTCAACACATGTAGGAGGGATCTGATTGGCTGCTGCAGGTCGGGAAGTTATCCAGACGAGAGCCGACGGAAGCAGATTCCCCTTGAAGAGGTTTGTCAACAGCACATTGACTGGTGACTTCTGTGTGACATCAGATACAACTGCATTGTTCTTGAAATCCAGTGAAAGTCTGCTTTCATCCAGGCCATCAAAGATGAACAAAACCTTACAGACAGCAAGCTTCTCTGCTGTGACCTTCTGTAATGTTGGATGGAAAACATGGATCAGCATGAGAAGACTGTACTGCTCATCTCTGATCAAGTTCAGCTCCCTGAACGAAAGCAGAATCACCAGACTGACATCTTGGTTTTCTAAGCCCTCTGCCCAGTCCAGAGTGAACTTCTGCACTGAGAATGTTTTTCCAACGCCAGCAACACCGTTCGTCAGAACAACTCTGACATGTTTCTGTTGGTCAGGTAAAACTTTAAAGATGTTGTGGCACTTAATTTGAATGTTTTCCTCCATCTTGGAGGCTGACTCAAGCTTCCAAACCTCATGTTGAGTATTAACCTCTTCACTCTGTCCCTCTGTGATGTAGAGCTCAGTGTAGATCCTGTTGAGGAAGGTTCTGCTTCCTGTTTCATCAGTTCCTTCAGTCACACATTCACATCTTCTCCTCAGACTGATCTTATATTCATCTAAAACCTTCATCAGTCCTTCGACCACTGTGGAGGAGAAAAAAAATAACTGTTAAGAATCAATAAGGTTTAACTGATATACTTTTGTCCTGTATCCTCAGGCATTTTCAAACCTGCGTTGTTAGGTCTGGTTGAATGGGACACTAGTTGGTGTTGGGCCTCAAACCACGAGGTCACACAGAGAAGCTTGGCCCTTGGGTTGCTCTGAAGATTGTGGCCAGCACCCCACTCTTCAGACCAAAGGGGGGATGTTTCCCCCGAGACAAAGGAATAGCGCCAAAATGCTGCTTACAGACAATGGGAGTCCATTGCAAACTCCATTTCCAAGGATGCTTTGCGATTTTCACACCTCAGCAGGGAACAGTCAACATACAGTCTCATTGGCGGAGACGCTCCTGCACAGTGGAGCGTCCTGATGATGCACCCATGACATCACCACCCCTTTAAAAACTGAGCACGCCCTGAAACACACGCCTTTCCCATGTCACTGAGCTAGGGGTAACCTCTGCTCCTCTGTGAGTCAGCTTGACTAAAGGGGGTACCCCACGCACCCTTCATCGAAGACTCCCCTCGCTGGACGAGACGAGACTTCGCCCGTGTTCACCCAAACACATTCCTGGATCCGAGAGAGACTGCTGCTGCAACCAGCGTCCTCAAATTCCCTCGAGAAGGAAGAAACACTCCGCTCTTCTTCACCGAGTCGACTCTGCTGTTCTCTCCGCCACGCTGCTGAGAGCCAGCTGCCATGATTTTCACCAACCGTGTGAGAACGACCACTGTCTGCATCTGAGCCAAGGATAAAGCCGGACAGAAAGACAGACTACACAAACAGCCTGCTCGCTTACTGAAGCAACCAAGTACGAGGCATAAGTCTGGGCAGAGGCAGTGTTAGTTGTGTGTTCTTTTCAGCATCAGTTGCTGTTGTTTAGCATTCAGCTTTTTAGCATTATTGCTATTGTTCTTGTTGTGTGAGTTGACAGACCGCCGAGTCCATTTTCTCTGCTTACTCTTAGGAGTATTTTAAGTTTGCTGCCTGTTTAGTTGTGTTCACCACACTAGACTGTTTTGTGTTTGTCCCGCTCGGGTGTGTTTGTGCCACCGTGAGTGAGAAAGTAAGTTGCTTTCTCAATCAGAAACCAGACAACGTGCATCACAGACTGCCGTCCGTATGCACACTGTCTGTGGACAAAGGAACCATTTCTCTTCCCCTCACGATCGCTTTCTTTCCTTCTTCTCCCTCTCTTGCGACTAACACACACACGCGCGTGCACACAGGTACACGCACCGACATCTTTTGCACATCTGATGGTCAGATAACGTCAGACAAAGCTTTGCTTTGTCTTTCCGTATCCGCCATCAGACACGTGTGTTTTTCACGGAATTGGGTGAGTGCAAGACGCCAACCACCAAGCGGCGCCACCTTGCTTCTGTCTAACCAAGACACCGCCATACTTCCGCCATCCAGTTCTCGCATGACGTGACTCCCTCCAATAGTCACGTCGCAGACCGACGACATCATCACGTCAGGCCCCATAGCCATCTTGTCGCGCGCGCACACGCACACTCATTTATTGAATGAAGCATTTGTTAACTTTGTTAATTTTGCTAAGTTTAATAAACACTGTTATATCTTTAAAGAGAAGTTCTTTTGTCAGTATTGTGTGTAACATATTGTGAAAAGTGGCTGATTGAAGGAGTCAGAGCTCAAATTCAACCCTTCTTTGTTCACCCTTGAATGTTGATATCTCTCAGATATTAACATTCTATGTGAACTCCCATTTATGAGACTACCTTGTTTGGTAATTGGTTCCGGTTTCCGGGTGGTGCTGACAGTGGTGATAACAGCACATAATGACACCTGTTGTCCTCCCAGGTCAAAATTGACCCGAGGGCAACAGGAGGGTTAAAGACTTTGGTTTTCATTTTTTGGTGCCAAACATAAAAATGATCAATAAGAGCAGGAAAAAAAATCAGAACAAGGCTTAGGACTCAGTCACTAGCACGTATAACTGAATATTTCTGTCGCATAATACTCAAATTATTTGAGAATCACAATACATGGATTTGGTCACAGCAGAGAAATATATTTCCATGTCAGGTTTGACATTGTCAACCAATAGCAAAGCTGCTATGAAATGTTTTAAATTTAAAACATAAGAAGACAGTTCAAACATGTTGATGTTTACCACGTATAATGTTAGCAAAGGTCAATATCTTAATTTAGCGAGTTACGATGCTAACAAACACTACCCACACTGCAAAAAGACTAATGATGAACCAGACTGGACCCCCCATGGCGTGATGTGATCTGTACCTGGGACACAGCAGGACAGCAGCTCCTCCTCAACACCACCACACTTCTCCCTCCCCCTGTGGAAAAAAGGCAGTTCTTTTTCAAAAAAAACTTTTAATTAAATATTTCACATACTGTCTAGATGTTAGGATTAATATTTCAATATAGAATCTGAATTCCAGATGAAGACCCCTTTACATTGAAGATCTTTCCTTAATACCTGCTCTAAAGGTCTCAGTATGCTTCAAACTAAGTGCTTGTCAGATCGTTTAACAGCATTTGAAAATTCTCTTTCTGATGTCGTAATTGCCAATCATGCCAAGTTTGTGCAGTGATTGGTCAGGTGTGTGGAGGTGTGAAAGTAGCCAGGGATTGCACTTCATTCTTCACACAACCCAGTGCACGTTGAATGCTTTTGAGGAAAGTCTTTAAAGGCCAACTCCTGTCTTCAGCTTTTATTTAAAGTATGTTTAGCTCATTGCAGAGATTGGTCACCCTGTCAGAGAAGACAACTTGTCATACAGACTAGTTCATTTTAAGTATTTTGAAACATTAAAGGGGACATATTGTGCTTTTTGTGATTTTCAGTCATATACTGTTATAGTGTCAGATTTCGAATGTTAAATATGGTAAGAGTTCCAAAGCGTGAGGTGGACGAATGTGCGCTCTGAAAGTCAAAAGTCACAGAGTTATCAAGCCCTTGACAAGCTTCATCTGCTTGATAACAAGTTTATTATTAGAATCAGGTGTGTTAAAGTGGGGAGATACCTAAAACCTGCAGGGCAGTAGCTCTCCAGAAGCAGGGTTGGTGACTACTGTATTATAGGAACTGGATACCGGACTCAAAGATGGCGCCTATTCAGTCAAATGAAAATTGACGGCCTGGCACAAGAGCCAAGAAAGTTTGTAGCTTCTGGGTTTGCTTACGTGTTGTGCACAGTTGTGTTTCTCCCATGCAGCCTGTAGACTTTACATTGGGATGATGTCACAGATTGCTTTTCTAGGTTCAAGGAAAGTTTTACAAATATAAAACCTTCATGGATTAAAAATTCAAAATACAAAGAGTAATTATTGGTCCTATTTACAGTTGTCGGTATCCTGTCAACAGTTTTATAGACATCTCTTTATAATGGTGGTCTATGAGGAAAATACCTTTTGGGCCACAGGGGATTTTTTTCACGGCAATACCACGAGTTGCAACTGGAAGTAACTGGCAGCAAGGTTAAAAGGTGGCGCCATATTCAGTTTTATTATACATCAATGTTCTGAACACTCTGGTTGCGAAGATACCTCTACTTTCTCTTCATGATGACAACAGATTATCGCACATGCCCACAAATAGCACTCCATTCTGCTACCTTTGCTGCTAAGGATGTTGCTAAAGTTGTTGTCCACTCTCACATTTCAGATCTGATTCAGCTACAATATGTACGGATGGATTTGAGAAGTTGACATTTGGAGTAAAGAAGGAGAAAAAGAAGTGAAATCCTGCTACTATAGTTTGTTTACATAGCCTCTGGAGCTGGAGGAAGCTTCCTGAAGCTGACCAATCAGAACAGAGTGGGCTCATCAGGAGGCGGGCCTTAAAGGGACAAGAGCTAAAACGGCCTGTTTCAGACAGAGGCTGAACTGAGGGGCTGCATAAAGGGCCAGTATAAGATAAATAAGGAGTTTTTATCTGGAAACCATATAGAGATATTCCAGTAGAGCCCCAGAATATAAATATAGACCAGGGAATGTGCAGAACATGTCTTCTTTAAGAGTTCTGTTAGTCATCTTACTTTGTAGGTGAAGGCTGACTTTCATCACTAGAGCCTAGAGGAAAATCATCAGAGCAGTCACTCGTCATCAACTGACATGTAGTCTCCACAGACTTTGCTCTCTTTCTCTGGTTGCAGTGTCTGTAAAAACAAACATCAAAAGGAATGCACAAGTTCTTGTTAAGACAAATAACACATTTAACTTTGTACGTGTCGCAGTTCTGTGTGACATTAAATTCCTCTTACAGTGAGTGTGAATGAGGTGCAGGTTCAGTATTGAAGTTTACAGGATATCCCTTAGAGTGGTTACTCTTCATCGACAGACAGCTGCATCCTGGAGACTTTGCTCTGTCCATCTCTTCCTCTGCACAATCACTCATCTTCTCGACTTCACAACATCTGAGCCGGACACCAGAAACACTGCAGACACACACACAAAATGAACATAGTCACGGTTAGAAGCATCCTCTTTTCCATCAAAATGCATTAAATCATGAAGATAACACAGTGATTATAAAGAACTCCCAATTATGTTCATGTTCATGCTCTCTTTCCCCTTTTTCCAGTTGCTCTGCACAGGGAACTATCAAATAAAGGAACAGGATTTCATAAGCCCTATATGCCATGGCGACAATCAATTTTAATGCTTCTTACATCATATTTCCTTTTTCCTGTTCTCTCCCTCTCATTTCAGAGCCTGATGTTTCTTCCCAGCCTTCCCAAGTCTATACAAGAAGTCACAGAAACACTCACATCCTGCTAGATCAGAAGCTGATCTGTTCAATCTGTTCAGCTTTTACTCCAATAGGCCTAATTGTTGTTTTAGAGTTTTAGAGATGTTCTTGTGTATGGCAGGGTACCTCTTGAATTTGACAAAAGAGATAAAGAAATCAATCAATAGTCAATATACACGGGGACAGGAAAGCAGAAATCCAAGACAGTTTTTTGTTCAGATATATTTTTGTCAGATATTTAGACTGTAAGATGTTTCTTTACTTGTTATGGAAAGTTTTGTGTCGCTTCATGATACTAACAAAAATTAACTAAGTTATATTGATATTGGAGGCTGTCTGTAATATTTGGAGGCTACTGACACACAACAATTATTCTGTTAACAAAACAAAACTTCTTAGTACAATATCAAACAGATAAAATATAAATCTTTACAGTTACAAAAAGAGTTTCCATAAGATGTTATGCTTCTGGTCAAAAATCTAAATCAATCAACTTTGAGGTCTCTCCTCGCTCCGAAAACTGTGGCCACATTTTCATCAAACAGAACACATTGTGCTGTGAACACCAGTGATCGATTTTGCACAGGCCCGACTCATCTCCAGTGAGATTATTGTTTTCTACCTTCAGTCATCACCTGACTCCCATAACCAGCCACTTTCCTCTCATTCTGCCTCAGCATTCAGCCTTCCTGTCATCTGTTTTTGCCTGCACATTTGACCCTTTAGTTCAGTTTTCCTGTTTGGACTGACCACCTGTTGACAAATCCTGTCCAGACTTATTTTAATTCAATCTCCCTGATTCTGGGTCATGCATCTGAGTCCAATGTGTCCAAAACTGAGCATTTAAACTGGTGAAGTGGTTTCTGTCCTACAGATTACAGATACCCCATGAGTGAAGTACATCATGAGTGAACTCAATAAATGCCCCTCGCTAGCAAATAAAATCTCAACAGCATGCCAATTTTTTTTTTTCCTAGGATGGTGACCTCCCATGGTTCCAATACCTTAGGGGCGTTAGTGCCAATCAAACTTTACCGTTTTACCTATATCTAGTTTAGTTTATTTTGTGTTCTGTGAGACTATATTTTACTGTGTTTTTAATGCACCAACCAGGAATGCGCTCCTAATTTCGTTGTATCTACAATACAATTACAATAAAAGCTTTCTATTCTTCTTCTTCTATGAGTTGTCTCTTACCTCGCTTATTATTTCAAATGTAATTCACAGGGGAAAAAAAACATACGTACTATAGGCTTACACATATACAACGTATACATATACAAGTTCTGCAACATAGAGATGATGGATAAAGTAGTGAAGATGTACTTACATATCTCCGCTCCTTTCAATGTCGTTCTTTTCAAATGACGTGTCATTTCACTGGAAATGGGTATTTCTCCTTCCTAAGAAAGGCACGCCCCACTCTGACCCTGATGTAACCCTATCTTCCGGCCTAACCTAACCTACCAAACTAACGAACGAAACGACGTACGTGCATATAATGTTTAATGATCTGATTCACCGGTGTTACAAATCAACTGGTTTTCCTCTTAACTTGTTACCTTTGTTTGTAAATGTCGGGCGTTTCTCACGGCGATAGCAGATGTTCCAATCACGGAGAGGAAACGTCACTGACCTTGCAAATGCACTCACAAAATCACTCATAATTCCGTAGACTAGGCTATCCATCTGATTAATTCAGCTTATTGATGGTTTATGGATCTACGAAAAATGTTTCACTTCGGAGGCGCAACAAACTGGGCTTGTGTGGCTGCTATCACTGCAGTAACAGTGGTCTCAAGTTAATCTAGCAGAGGTATTTTAAAACCCGAAGATAATATACGGTTGTTTTTGCCTCTAAATAAGCTGTGTGTTTGGGTATATAGGTAGTTCTCAAAGCCGCATCGCTCAGTGATGCAGCACAATGTACCGTCAGTTTTCCGTTAGATTTAACACCTGGTGTCGAAACCCAGGTGGAGAATTTTTATTTTGAAGAAAATACATCAAAATATGGTTAAGAATATTTCTAATCCCACAGTTTCATTGAACTCCATAAACCATGAGCTGAATTTATCAGATGGATAGTCTAGTCTATGAAATTATGAGTGATATAAAATCATCATCAGGCATTTGCAGGTCAACAACGTTTCCTCTCTGATTTAAACATGTGCTGTCACTGCCGAGAAACTCGACGTTTACAATTACAAGGAAAGAGAACCAGTTAACAAGAACTTGACTTGTAACTCCGGTTTCTCACCTCTAGCGCTCTCTCTCTTTATTCACTATCTGGCTCGCTCGACCGCAGCTGCGCTCTCGCTCTCTTTATTCACATATATCACACACATATCAAATGAAGAGAAACGTCCTCCCCTCCTCCGCATCCCCTGATAGACGTGAATGGTGCCGTGAAACCATAACTCGCCTCATATTCACGTCTATGCGGAGACGGGAGCACTGGTTCTGTCCCAACACCTCCACTAATATAGCTACCAGCACACACTACACTTACTCACTGGCAGTGATGGAAGAAGTATTCAGATTTTAACAGTTTGTTCCGTGTTGCTTGGTTGAAGTAGAAAATGAGTCATGGGATTTCCACAGTGTTCGTCACTTATTACTAATATTCACATCAACCTTACCAAGCCCGGTTGTACGTACAGCTACTATTTTATCATACGTGAACAAAACAGAAGCTACACGTAACCAAACATTACTCTTGAGTCCAGAGAAAAAACAGGAACCCAACACGAAGCAGCCATTCACAGCATGTGCGCCACTGGTTTGAACACGATACGCTGTCTGATGACGTTGCTTCTCTTGTATCTAGGCAACACAAAGGTACATCTCACAATTTCGACAGATCCTTTACTTCAGTAAAAGTTCCAATACATCAATGTAAAAATACACCATTACAAGTAAAAGTCCCGCATGAAAAATCCTGCTACAGTAAAAGTACATAAGTATTATGAGCTTGATGTAGTTAAAGTATTGCAGTAAAAGTACATAAGTATTATGAGTTTGATGTAGTTAAAGTATTGCAGTAAAAGTACATAAGTATTATGAGCTTGATGTAGTTAAAGTATTGCAGTAAAAGTACATAAGTATTATGAGCTTGATGTAGTTAAAGTATTGCAGTAAAAGTACATAAGTATTATGAGCTTGATGTAGTTAAAGTATTGCAGTAAAAGTAGTGGTTTGGTCCCTCTGACTGATATATTATTATATATGACATCATTAGATTATTAATAGTGAAGCATCAGTGTTAGAGCAGCATGTTACTGTTGTAGCTGCTGGAGGTGGAGCTAGTTTACACTACTTTATATACAGTTAGCTAGTTTAGTCCAGTGGTTCCCAACCTAGGGGTCGGGGCCCCTCCAAAGGGTCAGCAGATAAATCTGAGGGGTCATGAGATGATTAATGGGAGAGGAAAGAAGAAAAAACAAAGTTCTGATACACAAATCTGTTTTCAGTTTTTGGACTTTTTCTCTAATCTTTGATTTTTGCTGAAATATTGGATCATTTGAACATTTATTGAAATGAAAGCATGTGAGAAGTTTAGAGGGAAAAATCACTATTTGGTGGAGCTGTTAACAACTCATAGACATGTGAAATGTGACCCCGACTACACACTGCTTTTTGTAAGACGTCAAAAGACAAAAAGGTTGGAAACCACTGGTTTCATCTTTAACAATGTGTTGTATTTTAAAAGCTTGTTATATTATCCATTGTGTCAAATCTTCATCCGAAAAGTAACTAAAGCTGTCAAATAAATGTAGTGGAGTAGAAAGTACAATATTTCCCTCTGAAATGTAGAAAGTAGCATCACATGGAAATACTCAAGTTAAGTACAAGTACCTCAAAACTGTACTTAAGTTCAGTACTTGAGTAAATGTAATTAGTTTTGCTCTTAAAAGGTTACATTTACATTTCTGGAATCCCAGAAATTACTGCATCATGACCTCACCCCTCTGACTCAGTCTGGAGGAGGAAATTACCAGAAATGTACATATTTAAAATGTATTTCTGTTTCTGTTTGAGTGCCTCAAAGATGCTGCATTTCTACATATGTCCACAGGGTGGCAGTGTTGTCCACTTTAACTGGATCGTCTGTCTCTTACTGCTGCTGTAAGATAGAAACTCACTCAATCGCCACCATCTGTTTTCTGCAGATAAACACACACAGTCGTGTTTTTATAACTTCAGAGGACATTACATTAACTTAAACTCATTTTCTGGAGACTTACATTAAACTTAAACCAAGTCTTCACAATAAAACTTAATGATTCAAGTTACAGGGACTTGATTTTCATCCCCAAAAGGAAGGTAAGTCCCCACAACATGAGTAGTACAATGAACTCTCTCTGTTCTTTATCATGTCAGTATAATGAATGAAACAGCCAGCAGCCTCGATACTCAACTCATCCCTCTAAGTGTGTGTGTGTGTGTGTGTGTGTGTGTGTGTGTGTGTGTGTGTGTGTGTGTGCTTTGTATGAGACTCAGTTTTATTGTTTTCAGCTCTGTCTGTACTGTTTTACTGTATGAGGTTATGATATGTGTTTTCTTTTAATTATTCATTGATCTTTTTTCTTAAAAGATCATTCTGATATTTTTCTTCATGTTTGGATCCAAACCAACAATAAACTGATGTACTAACAAGTATTGTGTGTGTATCAAAGCCTGATATATCTTATTCCTCTGTTGTTGTCCAGAAACTATTAAAAACATGTCAGTGAGTCACACCGCTGCACTGGGTCACATGTTCCTTCATCATGAAGAGTTTGGTCATGTTAGTTTGTAAGACTAATAACAGCATCATGTTTTCAGTCTCTGGAGAGTAGTTCTGTGTAAGGCAGACGCCACTGAGCATGTGCAGGACCGCAGTTCTGTTTACAGCTTCACTAGCTGTTGTGCTACATATCACAACCTCTGGACTTTATACTGTTTTTGCTGTTGCAATTTAGCCGTATATGAACGTAATTTCTAGGAGGCAGGGTTGTGTTTAACATGGAGATCTGACATCACAACATGCATGATATGCCCCCTTTAACTTAAATTTTAAAGTAGCCATCTCGAACATCTCCATTTCGTTGTCTTTGGCGGCACCATATGGCGTTAAGTGGTAATTGCAGGTGTGGTTTTGGACCTCACAGTGTCTCTGATAGGGATGTGCAGAGAGCCCAATATTCATATTTTTATCCGTATTTCTTGAGGCAGCAAAATTATTTGTATTTGAATAAAAGTGGAAATAGGCGGACATTAAAGTGTTGAAATAAGTTTTCTTCAATAAACTCCTTTCCAAAGTAGGGTTCCCACAAGAGGTGTGCCCGAATACAAATACATTATTCAGCAAAGCACAAATAGTATGTTTTATATGAATATTTGTTTCATACAAATATTTTAAAAATTGTTTGTTTTTGGGAAGAAAAAAAAACCCATGTCAAATACCAGTTTACAGGTCAGTGACATCGTTATCTCAGTATCTCTCCTCTGCTCCGCTGTTACGTCTATCAGGGGTAAGTCCCAAGGGACTCTCCATAACCTGTTGTTCCTCTTCTCCTTTAGTTAGGTTGTAAAAAATAGGCAATAAATGAAAAATGCAAAGCAAGAATCACCTTTGAAGTTCTTCTACATGTTAAACGCTGTGCTGTCTCTGTGTTATGGGTGTATAAATAGGTAGAGGTCTGTCTGCAATGAGTCGATGAGTAAAGTTTTAACTCAGTAGTCAGCGCAGTCGTCTATGATATGGGAGACTCCAGTTTGAAACCTGGTGTGGGGACGTCCTTCATAAGGTAGTTTATTCATGAACACTTATTGTAACACTGTAATTTTCTAAAATTAAAAGCATAATAAAAACACAAACAGGATTTTTAAGCTTTCCACTTTTATTCAAATACAAATAATTTTGCTGCCTCAACAAATACAGATACAAGTACTGGACCGTCTGCACATCCCTAGTTCCCGCACCAGGTTTTGAACTCTGATCTCTCAGACCACAGCTGACTGCACTGACCACTCAGCCAAAGCTCAGCTCTGTGAAACACACACACCTGCAGCTATTTATACATCCATGATGCAGAGGAGAGAGACAGCGACAAGCGAATCAAAGAGCGAGTCTGTTGCGTTAGCCCCGCCCACCCTCTCTGGTGGATCAACCGCTGAATGATGGAAAACACGTCACTCACTGCGCCGCTTGTGATTTGAATGCATGGCAGGAAAGTCACCACAGACACTGTTTACAATAATCATATTACTGCAAATGCTTAACAGACGTTTATTTAAAATAAAATCTTCTAGATTATAACTTTAACCCGAACCATGATCCCTCCAGACCTTAATCATGGTCACATTGTTGTCATGTAATAAAACATGTTTATTCTTCTTTTCTTTTTTGTCAGACTATTTTTTTGTTTTGTTTTGTTTTGTTTTTGCTTTTATTTGACAGATTAAATATGAGTAGAGAGAGAAGGTCCACAGCCAGAATCAAACCAGCATTGTTCTTAACCAGGACGCCCCAAACATGTTTATTTTCCTACAGTGATTAAAACGGTTTTGGACATTTCTACGACATATTTTGTCCTTTGATTTGGACGACTTGTTGCAAATATAAATAACATTTGTAGGAGACGCAGTTATTTTTATTCTGTAAATCATTTTCATCCGGAAAGCACTTTGTTCTTATGCTTGAAAAGTACTGTATAAATAAAATTATTATTATTATTATTATTAAAGGTTCTGCTGCTTTACTTGAATTTGTTTAATTTCTTTTTAGTTTGGAGACTTTCTACTTTCAAGACTTATACTTATTTAGCACCTGGAGTTACTTTTCTCATGAAATATCAGCATTGAAATGAACCTTATTACTGTCTTTTCTGTGTGTTTGTAGATTTTTTAACATCTTCTTTCCCCTGTTTAATGTTCTCACGTACATGATGATCTTTAGTGATGCGATGAAGGGCTTTTTCCCCTTTCTTCCATTGAAGTTTAGAGCCTGAATATTTGGTTTCACTTTGGATAAACTGATATCACACACACACACACACACACACACACACAGCCGCAGGTGAGGAGGACATTATAGAAAATTAGTGTGTGTTAATATGATACTGGTGACATAATACAGTATATGTGTGTGCGTGTGTGTGTGTGTGGGTGTGTGTGTGTTGATCCAGCCCTGACTTCCTGTTCTATTCATTAACTTCTTTAATGTTGACATTTATCTGAAGGGAAATATGTGTCTATAAAGTGTATTTTGTATGAAATATTCTATATGATCCTATAATGACTGTTGTGTCTGTGTTTTTTTGTGTATTTCTGTTTGTGTGTGTGTGTGGGGGTGTGGGTGTGTGGGTGTGTGTGTGTGTGAGTGTGTGTGTGTTTATCTTATCTGTCATCGATGATTGTATCAGCTAAATTAAAACACACTAAACAGATGCGCAGGTGTCGTCATTTCATGTGTGTGGAAAGGTTAAATGTTACTGACAAAGGTTCTGTGTTTAATTGTCATCAAGATAGAGCGATATGTAAAAATGGTGTGTGTGTGTGTTTGTGTGTGTGTGTGTGTGTGTGTGTGTGTGTGTGTGTGTGTGTGTGTGTGTACTGATGTCATTTTCATGTGGAGTTAAGGAACAGAGTCCTCCAGAGAAACCCAAAGTCATTACATCACTTCCTGTCCAGCTTCTGTATCTGAACACAATCTCTCATTCAACATGAACTGTGTTCCTGGAGTTTACTTTCCATATTCTCAGACCGCTCGGCTCCACTAAAGCAGCCGCTGTCACACGTTTAAACCATTTCAACAGAGTTAAACAACATTTTTGTTGTGTGCACAGAAAAAAAACTACAACTCCCGTTAAAAGAACTACAAACATTGCAGCACGGGTAATTAATTCCATAAAACTCCCCGACGCTTTCCTCTAAAGTCGCTGTTGATGTTTGTAGCTGTGTTAAGACGTCCATCCGTCCTGCTGAGGTCTAGGTCTTATGGGAAATGGTGTTCGTTAAAGGCTGCTAAACACATAAATATTAAATAAACAACAGTATTAGATGTTTTTTTTCAGAAAACTCCCATCCTTATCTAAACATATGAAGCGAGCCACATGACATACTGTTGAGAAAGGTTCTGTTCAAGGCTTCTGGAACAGAACCATGAAGTTCTGGTTTGACTTCGGCTCTCTGTTGACAGGAGGGTTTTAATGTTGGTCCACCATTTTGGTCCAGAGTGAGATATCTTAACAACTATTCTACGGTCATTATTGTTGCTCAGAGGATGAATTTTAATGCATTTAGTCTTCCTCTGATTTTTCTGCTAGCGTCTCCTAAATGAGTTGATCTGTGGATTCACCAGCAGAAGGTAAATGAAATTTCGATTCAATCTTTTGGTGAATTTGCACTACTGACCAATCACAAACTGTCATGAAAGCCAGGAAGACACTGTACACATGAAGCCTGACTAACTTTACATTCAAGCAAAATTTCTGTCAGACTGGCTGCTGTTTAACATTCAGTTTGAGGTCACAACACCTGATTAACTGATCATTAATGTGGTTGTTTGGACGATCAGCTGGACAGAACTTTTGCTCGACTGTTACGTTTATATTCTACTAAACTGCAACCACAATACAGCTCAGAAGGAATCGTAATGTCACCTGAACATTTTCTGTCAACATAATGAAGAAATGTAGTTACGTAACATATCTGGCAAGTCGAGAAAATAATGATACTGAACATATCAGTAAAATGTTCAATGACAACATGTATGTTTCTTTTCTTTTCCATCTAAATATCTGATCTTGCAGCACAACATGCGCCTGTTGCTACAGCTACAGATTTAGTAATCTGTTTTATGGTTATGTTTAGATGTGTTTATTAACATTTAAAGGTGCAGTTTGTAGAATTTAGTGGCATCTAACGGAACTGACTTGGCAGAAATGGAATATAATATTCATAAGTATGTTTTAATTAGTGTTTAATCACCTGAATATAAGAATCGTCATGTTTTCGTTACCTTAGAATGAGCCCTTTATATCTACATGGGGAGCTTCCACAGACCCCACCATGTTGCATCATTTGGTTGCAATCTGCAACCTCACCATTAGATGGCACTAAAACCTACATGCTGGTCCTTTAAGTGAAACCACCACCTTCACCAAGGTGCTTTTGTTGTCTAAACCTGAGCGCACACACAGGACTCAGGATGTTAACTTCATTCTCTGCTGTCAACAACAGTTTCAGAGTATATAAACGTAATTCTTTCTAGGAGAAATGGTTTGAATATTACAGGCTGGCTGAACATAAACAAAGCGATGTCCCATCCAGATACTTCCAGCAGTTTGATTACATGCAGAGTTGTGATCAGTTTTATCTCAGTTTACTGGTTACTCAACCTGGATAAACTCCCATCCTCTCCTCCAACATATAATACTTAAAGTGGAGGTTTAAGGTTTTTCTGGCAGATCTGAGCTCTTCCTTTCTTCCTTTCTAGTTGACCTTAGCTTCAGGCCACTGTGGTGGAAAAGTCCTGCAATCAAGAAAACAGAACATAAAAGGAGAGGAAGTGGAAAGGTAGCTCGAGGTAAAATTAACAATCGGTAAACTGATCTGTGAATGAAGTGATTGTAATGTGTGTGTGTGTGTGTGTGCGTGCGTGTGTGTGTGTCAGACAGGCTATGTATTTTTCCGCTATGACTCTGAAGTACCATTGAAGTGCACTGAAACGTTGGATTGGTGGAATATTCCTTTAAAATATAGTTGTTTTTCTTTTGGTTGGAGTTTCACTCTAGTTTCACTTTATATGACTTTATCTTTGCATCCATTGGGATGGATTTGTGTCAAATAGTTCTACATTTTGGGAAATACTTGCTTTCTTTCTGAGACGTCTACATTTAGCCACATTAAAACACCAAAACAGGTGATTCTCCTCCTACTGGGCATGTGCAGAGGTAAACTAATGTTAACTATTTCCATTTCTGTGGCGGTTTCAGCAGAGAAAGGTGGTAGATAGCTACGTTTAACTCTAAGTAAGCTATCAAAGTAGAAAATAAAGAGAACAACACTTGCATGAAGTCATCCGCCATTGTTATTATTGTCGTTGTATTTCTTCTTCTTCCTCTACTAATGAAACACTGTGCTACTGCCACCATCTGTTTTGTCAGTGATATGACAACGTTTCTACAAAGCTCTGTTTTCACACAACAAACTTAAACACCAAGGCCGCATTTACACATTTACACACTCTGGAGGCCATTTTGGAAAAGCTCCATTTTCAGGGGAGAAAAACGTTGTTTTAATCTGTTTTAACCAAACGGTGAGAAAACGGTGCATTTACTGATTCAGCCAGTTTTATTGTGGACTTGGTCTGAGAGTGAGATGAGAAAATGTTGAATACAGAGCTGGAGTCATGATGTAGTTAGCTTAGCTTAGCATAAAGACTGGAAGTGGGGGGAAACAGCTAGCCTAGCCGTTTCCAAAGTTTAAGTTATGTGGTGGAACTATTTCTTTGGGTTTGGTGAGATACCATCGTATCTGAATATCTGCCAATTTGCGCTACTAGGTACTGGGCGGATGGATACACTGTTGTTCGCCAAGTAGTATTTCCAACACCTAACTCCAGTTAAAAAGTCACAACTTGTTGTTTTTACATTTGTGTTTGTGTACAAATGAGATACAAGGTGTTAATTTGTGAACCCGGAAGGTGTTTTTTTAACTTTGGATATAGTCAGGCTAGCTGTTTCCCCCTGCTTTCAGTCTTCATGCTAAGCTAGGCTAACCACATCCTGTCTCCAGATCCATAGTTAGGACGCGTTCAGACCAAATCCAGTAATGTGTGTGTGTGGGGGGGGGGGTGGGGGTAAAAATTTTACTGGGATAAAATTTTACCTAAATTTTACCCAGTCTGGGTTCATATAAAACTAACACACATTGGTTCTGTTATGTTGAGCCAGTGTTAAATACAACAATCTTTAGCTAAAAACTGTCACAAATGTCTTGTTTCTTGCACAAAACAATGCTCATATGACAAGTTATTAACAATCAATAACAAACTGTGAAATGTAAATTTAAAAACAAGTAGAGCAGATCATAACAAGCTTTAGTTTGGGTAAATAACCCAACGGTAAAATAAAAAATAAGACTAAAACTGGGTCAAAAACCTCAAATTTGGTTTAATAAAATGCAGCAGCAAACAGAAAAGTCTTCAGCTGTGATTTAAAAGAACTGAGAGTTGAAGCAGACCTGCAGTTTTCTGGGATTTTGTTCAGATATGTGGAGCATGAAAACTGAACACTGCTTCTCCATGTTTAGTTTTGACTCTGGGGACAGAAAGCAGACCAGTCCCAGACTGAGAGGTCTGAATGGTTCATAACGAAGCAGCAACTGTATTTTGGCCCTAAAACCAGTCAGTGCTTTATAAACCAACAACAGTATTTTAAAATCAATTCAGGATTAACCCACACAGATTAGAACACACACTGCTGAGGTAAAAAAAAACAAAAACACATGCAAAACACCATCTGCTAATACATACTGTACACAGCGGTCACAAGTCAATGTATAAGTGTGTACTTTCCATTTTACTTCATACTTCTACTCCATTACATTTATCTGACAGCAACAGTTACTGGTTAATTTACAGAACAGCATCTTACACAAAAAGCTCACAAAATATGATGTGCTTTGATAGAATAAACAAGTATGCAGTAGAAATGCATCTGTAAAACTAATCAAGTACAGAGTAGACCTACTTTATATATACTTTACTGTCAATACTTTTGAATGCAGGACTTTTACACTCACTTGCAAGTTTATTAGTTACACATTGACTAAACTAATGCAGCCTAATACAACAACTTATTTAATTTGTTTTGTATTGTGTTATACTGGGAGATGATGCTAATGTTTATAAGGTAGAATTTACTACAGAGATGTTGTATTATACTACAATAAATATATCCAGGTGTAACTAATAAACTAGCAAGTGTGATTTATACACTGTTGTACTACTTTTTTACTCAAATATGTGAATACTTATCCCAATCAATACATAGTGGAGATTCCAGTGTATAAAGAATAATAAAAAAACAAACTACACACATTGTTTAAGCTTGTTTTTATGGGATATTTGTATAGAGTTGTTCTGTTTAAATAAAGATTACTTTGACTTGGCTGTAAACTGAGCTGTTGCGGTTAAAAAACGAAGCAGCACCCCCCCACCTCTTTCTCTCTGTATCGATGGCTGCAGGTGAGGGGGCGCGCGGGTATCGATGTGTGCGCGGGAGGGGAGGGGGTTGGACCGGGTGCGCGCGTGGCAGTGGAAGCAGCCTATAAAGTGGATCAGGGTCCGCGTGCATCTCTCACCTGTCTTCATACCTGCAGCCGGACGGGCTCGTGCAGCATCTTCCTCTGCTCACCTGAGACTCGGCGATTCTTTCTCTTTTTTTTTTTGGCTTTTGACTGAGGTTTTGGACACGAAAGAGAAAAAGAAACCAGAAATTGGGACTTTAACTCAACAGCAGCGACACGCAGGGATTTATCTGTGAACGTTGGTCTCTATTTTTGCGCGATTTTAACACATTTCAGGGGGAAAACACCTAGTTCTGCAGGCAACAGGTAAGAAGTTTTTCTTTATATTTGTCTAGTTTTCAAGGACAATAGACTTAAAGACTTTAATTCTAAAGTCACAGAACGGCAGTGAGATTACGTTTTCACCTCCCAGAACGTGTCCATGAAGGTTTTTTTTTTTAATTATTTGACCTTAAAGTTAACAAAACATCAGCTTCAGAAAAAAATTCCACAAAAAATAAACAGTCTATTATACAAAGATGCGATTTATTCTCTCAGAGAATAACTAATTTCTAGTTTTCAGTAAATGTGACGTTAATTTAAGAATGTATTTCAGGAGAAAATGTTGATTTTTTTTGTCTCCACAACCACACGAGCGAAATAAAACAAGTTTCAGGTTATGAAAACGTGTTTTGTGGACTTCCGGGCGTGTTTTTTGAGTATATTTAACGTGTGTTTTTTCCCAGCAGCAGTGATGACCAGTCAGTTGATGCTGATGGTGTGTCTCGCGCTCCTTCTGTTCGTGTTTTCCCGCTGCGGGGAGGCGCGTGTCAGACTCAACTCCATCAGAACGGTGATCCTGCGGGAGGGTCACGCGCTGCCAGTGAACAGGAGCGCGTGGGAGCCGAGCGTGGACCTGACGGTGAGCGCGTGTTTCTGATTGTTTGTTTTCTCTCCATTCTGTTATTTCTGTCTGTAAAATAACCGTGTGTGTGTGTGTGTGTGTTTGTGTGTTTGCAGCTCTATCAGTGCATGAGCGACTTGGAGTGCAGCGAGGGGAGCTACTGCCACGCCCCCACCAAAGGCCCCGCCCACTCCCGCTGCCAAACCTGCCGCAGGAGAAAGAGGCGTTGTCATAGGGACGGCATGTGTTGTCCCGGCAACCGCTGTAGCAACAGTAAGATTATCCTTTACGTACGATAAAACATTTCTGAAAACTTTCACTAAAGTTCAAAATAAAAACAATAAAGTGCACTCGTTGCTAACCAAGAGCGGGAAAAAAAAGTTCGCAAGGGGAGTGTATGGAAGCCCATTGTTGCCAGGAAAAAAAAAAGATTAATTAAGGATGACAAAATTGAAAATACTCATTGGAAGTCAAGATATCCGAGATAAAAAAGTCAATATTTTGAAATCAAATTGTGAGAGAGAATGTTTATGTTAAAATTATGACTTAGTGTTGCTTAAAAAGTCAGAACTTTGATTCGCTATTTCATCATTTTAACTTGATTGTGACCATGACTTTTTTAAATTCAAATCATGAGTTACTGACTTAATGTTTCTCATAATAATCTCGTAGCTGAATTAAAACTCACGCGTAGTATCTCACAATTCTGACGTATCCGTTAATCTTTTCATAGTTTGATTTAGTGCTTTATAATCTTGACACAGTGACTCATATCTTAATGTAGTATTTCATAATCTTGGCATAATGTCTCCTAATCTTGGCATAATGTCTCCTAATCTTGATGTGATCATGCAGTTGTTAACACTTAAGAATAAAATAATGTCTCATTTAGTATTTTGTCTCAACTGTAAATTAATTCATTTATTCTTGCCTTTTTCCTTCAGATATCTGTGTTCCAGATGTGAATAGTTTTGTGTCTCAGAGGATCCCGGACACAGATGGAGAGACGAGTCCACTGTCGAAAAAAAAAGGATGGAGAAAGAGAGGGAAAATGGACATCAAAGGGCCTTCTGGCAAAGGTGGGTTTTCATCCTGGCCACAAACTTGATTTATGAGGGTTTTCTCTTGTCGTACTTGGTGCTCAGTGGAAAATGTTTGTTTTTTTCACTGGTTCTTAACATAAATGATGATTTTATGTAGATTTTTTTTGAAAACTTGTGAACATGACGCATCTCAGCTGTGGCAAAAATATGCACTGAATCCCCCAGAGTTGTTGACAGAAAATGGATATTAATTAGCTGTCATAGTCCATAATCATTTTTACACTCATCTAATCCTCCAATAGTATCTTCTTCACGTATTTATGACATGTCTTTGGCTTTTAGAGCCAGTTTTGTTGCTAAAAGAAATATTTGTAGTATAATTATGACTAGGAACCTAACAATAACCACAATAGCTTTTATTTAAAATGTTTACTTTGATTTAATTTGTTCCTCTTTATCTCAATGTCTTTTCATCGTGTTAACTGTTGTTGTGTCCGTCTCGGTGTTTCCAGGTCAGGTCGGGGATCCTTGTCTTCGCTCCTCCGACTGTTCGGACAGTTTGTGCTGCGCCCGTCACTTCTGGACTCGCATCTGTAAGCCCGTGTTGCGGGAGGGACAGGTTTGCACGCGACACCGCCGGAAGGGGAACCACGGCCTGGAGCTGTTCCAGCGCTGCCCCTGCGGTGACGGACTCAGCTGCCGCACGCTTCGGGAGCCCAATGCCCAGCCTTCATCACCATCATCATCATCATCATCATCATCATCATCGTCCTCTTCGTCATCATCGCTACTCGCAGCGGCGGCGAAGTCCAAGTTTGCGCCGTCGTCTCGCCACTCCTCCCCTCACACGTCACCGCTGTCTTCATCCTCCTCGCCTTCATCGTCATCAGCAAAGTCATCGTCAGACGTGGCAAAGACGAGACTTCACGTGTGTCAGAGAAACTGAGGACGGACGGAAAGAAAGAGACTGATGGAGAGAGGTTTGAAAGGAAGGAAAGACTCCCTCTCTTTGCCGATGACCGATCCCAGAGGGAATGAGAGGCAGCCTGAGAAAGAAGAGAAAGACAAATGGAGGGAGGGGTGAATAACCATACCTGTCTACACCTGTGAAGTCCTTGTAACCACTCCTCCTCCCTAAAACTGTCCCAGTATCTCAATGCTAATCAGCTTCCTGTCAAGCGGCATTCACACACAAACTCAGCGGGATGTGAAACTCTTTGTGGTTCAGATCTGGTTTCCTCCTCTGTGTCTAGACAGGCAGAAACCACTTTGAAATCTGGTTTGACGCCATTTTACATCGACAGGAAACGCTTCTAATATTGCAAACCTGATACAAGTCTGTTGTAATCGTCTACAGCGGGCTTTAACGATGTGCTGTTGTTTTTACTACAACACAGAAAATGTCTAACATACGTTTTTATTCTACAAACAAGGGGTGCAAGATAGTTTCACTAAGTTCTAAATCAAATATCAAAACAGTTTCTAATTTCCCTTTAAGTGGCGTTAATCTACTTTGTATTCAGTCCATTTAACATTAACTGTCCGTTTCACTTGCACTGAAATAAGTAGATTTATTTTGTCACTGTTACAAAGATATTTTACTCCATCAATCCATTCATGTACGACAAATAAAGAAAGCTCTGTAAAAAATAATTAGCACCTCAAGCCAAACAGTTATAGACAAGAAAAAAAATACAATCGCATTCCTGTTCCTTTGTAAGCTAGCCTCAGAATTTATATGACAAAGTTTTATGTTAGCTTAAAACTGGAAGTTGATTTTTAGAAATCAAAAAACAGAGCTTAACTTTGACTTGTAGCTCTGTCTATTTTGGAAATCGGGAAAGACAAAAGGAAGGTGAAAACAGCTCTGATGGATGTTAAAAATGGTTTTAGCTTCAGTTTCACTGCAATGGACAAAGGTGATATTTAGCTTAGCCGCTACAAAGATGCTAAGAGTAGAAAAACTCACATTAGCCAAACACAGAAACCTCAAGGAGTCATTTAAACGAAATAAAACACTTACTAGGTGTATAATGTTACATTAAACTCCTTAATTGACAACTGTGCAAAAAACAAACCCTGTATCTAAAACATTTGGCCATGTTTTTGTATTGCATTCAAACCAAAAAGTCGAAATTACAACTGGTGCATTTCCAGTCCAGAAAAAACATAATTTATTCAAAGTGTTTTCTTAATTTGATGAAAAAAAAAAAACAAAGAAAAACTGAGGATGAGAATCTTACCAAGTTGTGATTCTGACTTAAATTTCTCAAATTCTGACATGTCTGATACGCAGCATTAGAGGAAGATGATGGTGAGGAAGAGCAAACCGGGCTTCAATAGAAACTCATTAACATCCTTAAACTGTGAAATGTTGCCTCGTTTAAACCAAAACTGTCCCTTCTCTGAGGTTTGTCCGGATGTCTTGTTTGATTGCACTGTTGTTATTGTGATAGAGAGTTATTTTTCTATAAGTTGTTCCTGTATTTCGGATGAATGTTGGTATAATTATTTGCCTCTTTGTTATGGTTTATTTCCATCACTTTAAGAAGGAATCTTCTGTTTTTGTAATGTAAGACAGTCTGTCAACCAATCATCAATCTGTGTTTTTTATGATTAAAAGGATTTGTCATTTAAAAATGTGTGTGTGTCTGCTTTGTATCAAAAAGTAAGATATTTGCTCTGTTCTTTGAAAAACATGAGGAATGCTCATCATAAACTAGCTTACTCACATATTCTGCAAGCTAGTAGCATCTTAACTGATAAGCTAACTAGCTTATTTCCTGGTAAGCAGTGATTGTTGCTCTTTAGATTGCTGCTAAATCACATCTCAAGTACTTTTTTAGGACTATGACGATGAAAGATAAGGTTGTTCAGATTAAAAAGCTAACGGGATGAAAGTACGGAAGCCTGCAAATAGTTTTTCTCGGCTCGTTTTCTTGAGATAACAACTTGACATTTATGATTTTACATTTCTGTTTGTGTACAGATTGAACAAACAAGATAGTGATTAGTGAGCGTTAAAGGTATTGGTAGGTGTATTTTTAACTTTGGAAAGAGCCAGAGGAGCCAAGAAGCTGCTTCCCCTTGCTTCTAGTATTTATGCTAAGCTAGGCTAACCTTATCCTGGATCCAGCTTCACACTTAACGCACAGATATGAGATTATATAACAATCTTGTAATCTCACTCTTGGAAAGAAAGTTAAAAAGCACATTTCCAGAGCTGTTGAACTACTCATTTAACACAAATGCCCAAATTTAACATTTCATATCTGAGTCAGAGAGTCCTCCATCTGGTCGGACCACATGTAAACTAGGGGATGTTTTCCCAGTAGCTGGTGGTTGGTGATAAGATTAACATAGAGGAAAAGACGTCCCCACAGGCCTGTAACGACACGGGGAAATGATTCCATCTGTGAAGATAAAAGTTATTTATGACCACAGAGTTAAAGCTCACCCACAGATGTTTTAACTGTTTGATGATTTAAATATCTGTCAGAGGGATAACAGGTGATTTCATTCTTCATCCCATAGTGAAAACAGACAGCATAATGGAACAGAGGACAGGGTGTCTGTGGGACATTAAAAAGTAAATCTTGCAAACATCAGGCCTTAAAAATCATCGGATTGTCTTACATGTGAGTTTATGAGGTCTCAATTTCAACATTAACATTCAATCTGATTTAATTTCTTCTTTTGTTTAAATTAGTTGAATAACAACAGATGTTTTATAGCTTATAAAACTGATAAACCTCATACTTTCCTCTACACTGAAACCATTTTAACTTCATGCTTTTTTCTTCTATTGGGAAATGTTTGGATAAAATTACAATTTTCTGTAGGTTCACAGTTTTTTAAGTTTTTTATCTTAAAACAACAGTCAGGTGCCCACATGAACAGTATTTTCAAACAAACTATTTGAAAACACCAATTATAAATGAGAAATCTAACCTCAGTTTTGCTTGTCCATATGTTTTTGTCCACAGTAACCATGAAAACAGGGATTATTTTCCTTCACATCACAGTGAAAGAGGTTTTCCTCACTATAATCATTCCTCCTGTTCATACTTGATATTAAAAGATCCTTCAAATGTGCTTTCAATGGAAGTGATGGAGGCCAAAATCCACAGGCCAAGTCCACACAGTCATTTAAAAGTAGATGTGAAGCTTCTATTCAGCTTCAGCAGTCTGAGTTAGTCATATCAAGTGGATATCTGACACATTTACAGTCTTTTTAGCATCAAATTCCCTCTTTGTGTTTCCTCGGACAGTGTTTCCCTGTTGAGCTGCAGGTGGAAGTATAGTAACAAAAAGAGGAACTTTGGCACTAAAAAGACTGTAACGTTGAAAGATATCTACTTGATTTGACTCATTTAGACGCTGAAGCTTCATATTAGCTTCAGATAAACTTTTAAGTATATTTTGCACAGAAGGAGGACTGTGGATTTTGTCCTCCATCACTTCCACTGTAAGGTCATTATGAAGGGATCTAATGGTCAGTATGAACAGGAGGAATGATTACAGCAAGAAAAACATGTTTCACAGTTCATTTGGGCTCCTGACTGTTGGTTTAAGATATACTTGAAAAATTGTGAACCCGTTCTATGATATCTGCCTGTCACACCAGCCTGCAGTCAGAAACCAGCTGAAACCAGCATGGTCTTAATTTTTAAATATTTGGTCTACAAGGATTGAAAAGGGTTTTAAATTTAATTTCCTGGTATCTGCAGAAACCAACAAGTGCTCTAAACCACAAAATACCTTGTTTGTGCCTGCCTGCCAAAATGAACATTTTCTGATCCAGTGCCCGTATCGGCAGGAAAACATTGTTTGGTGCTGACCTTTTATCGCCTTTCCAAAACCAACAATGAGCAAAAGTGTAAGGAATGTATTAAAGTGTGTTTATCTGCTCTTGCATAAGCTCTAAATGTTAGCATGCTGGCTAACTATCGTACTACATTCAACGGTTTAGCAGTACTTCCAAATTTAAGGGGCTTACCATCAGCTAACAAACAGCTACATTGTTTGGTGGTGTTACAGGTCATGTTAGAAAAATGTCTGGATGATACTTCAAAGTTTAGGCTAACATTAGCAGTTCTGTCCTGCTCTTTATTGGATTTGGGAAACTTTAAACTCCAGCAACCACAGATCTGGAGGGATCTGGTGGCTCTGTTATGCTGTGGGGGGCATTTTGCTGGTATGGTTTGGGTCCACTTGTCCCCTTAGAGGGAAGGGTCACTGCTAATCAATACAAAGTTGTTCTGAGTGATCACCTTTATCCTGTGATGAAACATTTCTGATGGGAGCGGTCTCTTCCAGGATGACAATGCCCCAATTCACAGGACACGAGGGGTCACTGAATGGTTTAATGAGTATGAAAATGATGTGAATCATATGGTTTGACCTTCTCAGTCACCAGATCTCAACCCACTTTAACACCTATGGGAGATTTAGGACTGATGTGTTAGACAGCGCTCTCCACCACCATCATCACAACACCAAATGAGGGAGTATCTTTTTGAAGAATGGCTTGTAGCTACAGGTGGAAAAAAGCCCCACCCTCCTCAAACCAGACCGGCTGGAAACCATTGTGACCCTGACCTGATTGCACGTACTGTCCCTGAACTCTCCCTGCTACCTCCCTTCCCGGCACTACCTCGTGCCCTGTGAAATGGGGCGTTGTCATCCTGGAAGAGATCACTCCCATCAGGATAGAAAAGTTTCATCATAGGATAAAGGTGATGACTCACAACCACTTTGTATTGATTTGCAGTGACCCTTCCCTCTAAGTTGACCCAAACCATACCAGCACTGTAGGGGTCAAGCATTCAGACCATATAGTAACCATGAAAACCCTGCAGACCCTGCAATACAAGAATAATGCTGCTAATTTATGTGCATTTCTTCTACAAGAGACAACTGGTGAGGATGCCTGGGATCTGTTAGCTTTAGCCTCAGTCTCTTACCATGATAACATGTATGTAGCCATCAAGTACGACACTTTTACTGGTTTCTCTTTTTAAGAAAAGATATCCAGAGACAGAGTTTCTAACCAACTCATGGAGCTAACATCAATTTGCTAGCTAGCTAGAGTTGATGATGATGCCGATTTTTGTTTTCTTCTGTCTGAAGTTAAGGAACCATTGTTTACTATTTACTATGAACTTAGATTGAAAATGGGTGTAGGAGCTATTTATTTGTTTGGTTGTTGTTTTGCTAATAGTAATTAGTATTGTTTGATTGTTTGATTATTATAGATATTTGCTTTATTTAGATTCATGTTTGATAGCATTTTCTTTTGCTAGTTACTTGTTTAGTTTAATTATTTGTTTGTTAAGCGTATTCAGTTTTAGTTACCTAATATTTTGTTGTGTGAATTGGGCATCTGTGGGCACCTGATGTTATACAGGTAGGCAGGCAGGTATAAGACCAGCAGGAACCATAATCTCTTTGTTCTTCTGTATGCTTGTTTGCTTTTGAGGAATAAACCTTAAGAAACACAAAAACTTTGCATGAACACTGGACTTCTTTCGCCTGCATACGTCACATGTCCGTGTTGCGTCAGTGGTACTTTTATTTAAGTTTGATTTTGATTCCACTACAATAGGTATTTATCCATATTTTATTTTTGATATATGGTATTTTTTTGTTTCCCAAAACCTTCTGAGAATCAATTTCAATCTTTCTGGAGGCTCTGACAGTGCGAGAGAGAGTGAGTGTGTTTTCCCTCTTTGTGGTTGATAGCTGTTGGGCATCACTGTGCTTAGTTTGGGTATGGTTGTTATAAAAATAACACACACACACACACTCTGTCTTTTCCATGCTTGTGTCACTCCTCCATCCGTGTCCCCCATCTGTGTTTCCTTGTTGCTGCGTGTTTAGTATTGTATTACGCACACAGACCTACTTATATCTGCATTATCGTCACTTTGCCATCAGTGTTTCCTCCTTTCCTTGATGTCAGCATATGTCAGAGTTTTGTTTAACACACTCAGTTTTCCTTGAGGCTGTGATGGTAATATGATTAAATCAGTAAAGTAAAACAATTCTCAGTTTCTGCTCTTAGTCAATGTAAAAATAATGTCGAGTGAAAATCTCTTTGCTCCATAATGTTTGCTTGTTTGTGTGAAGTGTTCTCCTGTCATATTAGATGTGTTTCTATACATGACTTCACAACCAAAACATCCACTGGGAATTCATTTCATGCTGGTCACAAGCTTAATTATAGATTATATCTTGGTTTAATTTATAGATGATAGATTCTGTGGTCTTAAAAGTAGAAAAACATATTTTTGCATTTTGTTGGTCAGACGTGTTTTGAAGCAGAAAAAGTAACTTCATGCTGCTTTTACATTATTATTAAGTTAAGGTCTAGAGAATGTATTATGTCAGTGAAGGTCCTCTCAAATATAGTACAAATGTTTGTTTGTGTTCAAAAAGTCGAGGTCGTCACATACTTACACGACAGAAAACACATCCACATGCTGCTGATCTGATGATAATGTGCATGCAGTCTGTTAATGATAATAAAAGCTTCAGATTATCTTATCTCTGTGGTTTCAGACTCCGTCAGGATAAACTGTGAGCAGATGATGTTTCTCTGCAGCAGCCTGAGGCAAGGACAGCTTTGACTCAAGCTTTATTTACACAGGGAACGCTGACAGAGTGCCAGCTCCGACATGTGTTATCCTGGTGATACTGAAAACATCCCGGCAGGTTCAGGTGAACTGATGAAACATTAACAGCACTTGACAACAGTTCATGTGTTGAACATTATTATCTCAAAATTATCTTAGAATTCTAAGATAACAGCATCTGATTATTATTATTATTATCATAAATATGAGATTAATATGAGAATATAATTATGAGAATATTTCTGGCATTAAATAGTAATTCTGTTTTTCACCATAGTGAGATCTTAAATGAGAAGCTTAAATTATGAGATAGTATGAGAAATATTCTTATAAGTATGAGATACTTGATTATGAAAAACTTTTCTTTCTCGTAATTATAAGTTTACACTTAGTAAACATAACTTCCCATATGACTCATGATAGTATCTCAGTATTATGAGAATTGTGAGATCATAATGTAAGTTATGTACTGTACTGTACATCATATAATATGAGACCATAGTCCATAATTATTCATAACTGAGATAATATGTTTATGAATTAGTCTCATAACTATGAGAGAGATCATTAAAAAATCTAATTTTGTGAATGTTGTGTTGAGTACCTGTCATAAGATTTCATAATTAGATAGTATCTCCAAATTATGAAAACTTAAATCATATTTGATTAATAATTATATTATACTTAATTATAAGAAATGTTTTTGAACTTCGTAATTATGAGAATGTTGTGTTTCTTATAATTATGAGATCTCTTAATTTTGAATTAATATCAGTATTATGAGATGTGTGTATGAATCAGCAGATAAGAGTTGAAAATGCATGAAAAAATAGCTGAAGCAGTGTGAATACTTGGAAAAGTGGGAAAGGGATAAAGGATGCAAAATAAAGACTAAGCAATGATTAAAGTTCAAATGGGAGTTTTAGAGCAAGAACTTAAATCAGCTTAAGTGCACTGAGATGAATTTCAGGTTTCCTTTAATTGTCTTTGTTGGAATAAAGATAAAACATCAGCTGAGGTCTAAACCCTGACAAGAGTAGAACCATAAGCACTTTCATTTTGAAAAATTAGGCCCATCCCTACTTTCTTGTTAATATTCATTGACCATTGGGGGCTTTTATTTTGAAAAGCCTGGCTCATCCTGACTCCCCTGTTATGATAAAGTTACCATCTTGGGCATTTATTTTGAAAATCGGAAATGATACTGTGTGTGTGTGTGTGTGTGTGTGTGTGTGTGTGTGTCACAAGTTGCTATGGTGACAGAACCCAGTTTCAGCCAAGAAGCCAAAATTTGCCATCAAACAATTTCTTATAACTAAAAAACTAAAAGTCACATTGGAAAAAAAAAAATTCAGATTGAGCGACCAGAGACTTTACTGTTGACTCTGATGTATAAGTGTCCGTATGATTTGAAATAAAGGAGCTGTGGCAGGTTATGAGGCACCATCATCTCCGTTTTTGACAAGGAGCTTCAGAGCTCAGATAACATGGGAGTCAATGGGACTGTTAGACAGAACTTTCCGTGCTATGAGGCGATTTATTTTAAAAACCGTGAATCCTATTTCAACAGAAGTAACATCAGATGAGAGAGGACAAATTTGTCTACATTTTGATGTGTAAATTGTGCTTGTAGAGTGGAAGCTGTGAGAGTAAGATGATAATGTGTTGAAGATTTTTGATAACATTTGAAGTCATAACTACAAGAAGTTTTAGTCACTAGATTAATTCATTAACAACATTCGGAAAAGTTTTTTAGATCTTGTAATAATGACTTATTACTTCATAATAACAAGTAAGTATCTCATAATTATGAGAATGTTGATACTAAGTCGTAAGTCGTAATTATTAAATCTAAAAAAAACCTGGTGGTTGGTGGTGGATCTTTTTGTGGTGCTAATGGGCTTCCATACCCGCCACTTATCTTTTAAGTTGTCCCTTTAACTCTAAACAGCAGGGATGTTTGTCAGTTTTACAGCATAATAAAACCACAGAGCGAGAGACAGATGGATATGACTGGTTATTATTTAACCAGTAACCACCCCTTCATTTGCACACACACACATAGACACGCACACACACATACACACACATATACACACACCTCCTATATCAATAAGTCCTGGAAACGTGTCTGTGTTTGCCTCTTGTGTTACGGTAAAGCAGGTAAGAGTTCACTTTTGTAAATTCTGTTAATCTTACAGTGTTCTGATGGGTCGTACTTGATCAAGTTGATATTATTATATTTTCTATCTATAGATTTTCACAATGACTCACCTATAAAGTCAGGTTTTAGATTAGTTTTGGGTCAAATCCAAAGTGAGTGACTGCATTGTCTATGAGCAACCACTGTCGACTGTTTGACTGATGAATTTAACATTATTTCCATTTCCATTGGTGGAGAGTTTGTATAAAGAATAGATTTTAAAACATACCTAAAGAAATTGTTTGGTTTTAGGGGATTTTTTATTATTTATCCTACTAAACCAGAGTAACACCAAGTTTTTTATTTTGCCCAGAGAATACATGGAATTCAATTTATATATTTTTTTACCCTAAATTAGTAGGTTATATAAAATGTAATACTATTTAATACACTGTTTAAATTTCAGGAAAAAATATAAAAAAATTTCATAAATAAAATGAATAACATTATAAAAAAGGAAGTGTTCAGGATGCAAAGTCATTAATTGCCAACCACTAAATGCTTCGAATCATCAATCTGCAAAACTTATTTTGAAAATTCGTTCCATTGTATCCTGAGATGGATCCAAGCACAGAACAGAGTTACCACGGAAACAACCCCTTCAGCATCATCAGCGATGGCGAGCGGGAGGCGCTGACACTGAACGTGCTGTTGCTAGGCGACAGGCAGAGTGGGAGGAGCTCTGTGGGGAATGCTCTGATTGGTTAGTAGTTCTACGGATTCTTCAAGTCTCACCGCTGAAATGTCACTTTAGGCATCTTTACATTTTACCTGCAAACTCATCATCATCTTCTCCTTTTCTGCATTTGTGTCGTGAGTCATAAAAGTGGTACATTTTGAACTTTTGTTCCACCTTTGGAAACCCATTTCCACCAAGAAAACAAAAGACATGAGACGCCATGCATGACCAAAAAAGAAATACTTGTGGTGACTCAGAATTTTGACCCAGTACTTTCTCATTAAAATTGTTAGATATTAAGTCAGAGTTTTACTGACACCAGCATTTAAAACAGCAAATATCTCTTTCCAGTAGAATCACTGTAAGCAGTGGATTTGCAGTAAATCTGCACAAAATTCTGACAAAAACTAACAAGCAATCTGTTGACTTACAGCAAAGTGCTGATCTTCCATCAAACAGACAACCAGAGAGTCCAAAATAGGGGAAACTATTGTAGCTTAATAGTTGTAGGCTATGTTAGCATGAGACAGGAGTCCATGCTACAAACACCTCTTCTGAATTAACTGCATGAACTTTTTGTCAGTGGTGAAAGAAGTACTAAGATCCTTTACTAAAGTAAAAGTATCAATACCACAAGTAAAAATAATTAACTTAAAGTCCTGCATTTCAAATCATACTTAAATAAAAGTATAGATTTATTATCAGCTAAATTTATGCATCATTTTGCAGTGTGTCTGATGCATTTAAGGACCAGTGTGTAGGATTTTGTGCCATCTAGTGGTGAAGGTGCAGATTGCAACCAACTGTATACCCCTCCCTTCATTTGGAAGGAAGGGGTATTCAGTTGGTTGAGAGAACCTACAGTGGCCACAAAACATGAAAGTCCCTCTCTAGAGCCAGTGTTTGGTTTGTCCATTCTGGGCTACTGTAGAAACATGGCAGAGCAACATGGCGGCCTCTGTGTCCTGATAGTGACTAAGCTAACTAGCTTTCTAATTGAGAGTTTGCAAGTTGACTGACAGTTTAAAAGCTAGCTAACTTCTTAACTTACTAACTTCTAACTTCTTATTAATAAAGCTTCTTCTTTATTAATTTAAATGATGTACATTCCTGAGAAGGAAACAGCCAGAGGGAGTAAACAGCAGAGAAAAGAGGAAGAAGCTCTGACAGATATTGTGACTGACAGCATTAACATGTTCCCAGCTTTCTCGCCAGCTACAGTTCATCAAGTAGACTTCCAAGTAGTCATTAAATCAACTAGTAGAGTATAGTAGAGTATTTATATTTTTATCATACATAACTTTTTGTTAATGTTTTTCTTTATTTTTATTTTCCATTTCATCAAACCGTAGATACTATAAGCAATGCAGTCCACACATTTCATCATTCTCCCGTCAACAGGCCACAAACAAACAGAAACAAAAAGCAAAAACAGTGCTTCAGTCATATATGATGAGCCAAAATTATGTCTTTACAATATCAAAACATTGACTCTTTCTGGCATTTAGTATTTTTCCAAATATGAGATAAAAGGTGACCAAAAAAATCAAAAATTTGTCCACAATTTTTGTTTTTCGACAGCTTCTCTGGGGGAACAAAATGAGATATTTGATCAAGAAATCAATTAAAAGTTGGAGCAGTCTTGTCTTTCCAACACAACTATTTTTTTTTTTTTTGGTAAAATAGGTATTGGTGATAAGTTTTCTTATTTTTAATCTGTCTAGATTCTGATTTGGCATGAAATTTCTTTCCTGGCAGAAATGGGCTTCCATAGCTTTCAGCTATTTAACAAAAAATAGTGAATCAACAAATAAAATTATGAAAATTTTACTGATAAAATTTGTATTTATAAAAACGTGTATTTGTCAGGCGGACAGGGATTCCAAACAGGCACCTGCAGTTCTGGCATTTCCACGACGACGGAGTGCCAGCTCCTCAGGCGAAATTTCCCGAGGTATTTCAGAAGGCAGGGGGCGGAGTCTGACCTCACGCTGAGAGTGATTGACACGCCCCCTCTGCTGCCCAGACCACAGAGCGTGCATGAGCTCTGTCCTGAGGGCGTGCACGTGGTGGTGCTTGTATTGAGAGCTGATCTGCCGTACCTGAACGCACACCTGGAGCAACACGTGGAGGTAAACAAAAAAAATCTTCACACTGTGCTGTATGTATGTTTTTGTGATTTATGTATTTTATGTGTTATCAGACTCTCTTCAGTCCAGAATGGCATCACCACACCTTACTCGTCCTCACACATGCTGACCACTTGAAAGAGGCGGAGCTTCAACCGTCAGTCTACTTAACCCAGACAACTGATTCGCTGAGAGCTCTGGCTAAGAAGGTAGCGGGTGGGGTCTCATTCTTGGACAACAACTGCGATTGGCTGTCGATCAGAGGACGACCGCTGAGAGACCGACTGCTCCGCCTCTCAGCCAGGAACCATCACACAGCTCTGACCGTCAGGACAGAGGTCTCACTCAGACCCTGAACTCTGGTGCAAGTTTACCTTCAAACATGCAGTGATGTGTCAAAAGATGTCAGAAAGCCACACAAATGAAAACAACTACCTGTCAGAATCTACCTGAACGTGCAAGTAATTTTGTCATGTAACAATAAAAAAATAGTAAGTGGTGGAAAAAAAAAAGTTTAACTCTTTCTCTCAGGGTGATAATTGATTATTTAGTTTCCTGTAAAGCTGTGATCACACAGCAGGGCGGCCCGTGGCATATGCCACATAGGCGGTCGCCAAGGGCACCAAATGAAGGAGGGGGTGCCAAACAAATGGGAAGTGGGTTTTTTGGAAATATGTATTCTACAAGTTCTCCCTTCTTAATGCTTTCCCTGCCTTCACCCTCACTTGCCTTTTTGAGTCTGGAGGACTGGGAGGACTTTGTCTGGGCTGGAGGTACCATTGTGGCAATTGATTTTAGTGCAAATTCGTATCTTCTTGGACTGGAGGTTGCACTTTTTTGGGGCTCCGATCTAAATATTTTGGGGCTTCAATTTAAAATCTCACCTAGAGCACCAACAAGCCCTGTCACACAGGACATGAGTTTAGCAGCTATTTCTATTTGCTTTAGTGATGTTTGGTGAGTATTGAGGATTGTTTGCTGTAGAGTCGGATGGATCGATGACTCAGTTATCAATACTTTCATATATTGGTGCCATGAGTGATGTTTTTTTACATAAAATACTTTGTTTTATACTCCAGAAGTGTCCCTTTTGTTTCTGGAGAAGTGACCTTAGTACCTGAAGTTACCAAATACTCAAGTCTGAGCAGAAATATGTCATCACGGCTTATTATCTCTTGTCCAATCAGATGAAAGAAGAGGCAGGCCTTCTAGTCTTATGTAAACACAAACACCAGAGGAATCAGATGATTGTTTTTAATCAATAAACAACAATTCTGAAACATCTGAAATGAAATGAAACATGTTTTTTCTTCTTAAGTTAGCTAACAGCACTAGCTAATAACATTAGCTACATTAGCTAAGCGATTTACATCAGCTGATTCTGTGGTTGTTAAGCTACAGCAGACAGGCGGTGTCTATCTGATGATGCAGTTGGTGAGGGAGGGGGCCCTGCACAGCCCCTTCCCCTTCACCTCGAACCCGCAGCCTTTGTAGTTGGCCACGCCCTTGCAGTCCACCTGCAGGTCGGGCTTAAGAAGCTCCCAAACCCTCTGCTTGGACTGCAGCTCTCTGTCCGGCTCACCTGATCACACACAAAGAGAGAGAGAGAGAGAGAGAGAGGTTCATGATTACCTGGAAAGAAACATTAGAAAATTCCAAAAGTCACTTTCACTGCTTTGTAGACAACTGACCTGATGGACCAACCAAACCAGCATTTATTGTTATTATTCTCAATGGAACTGATGCCATCAGTGGATTCTTTTACTTAGACAAATTAAATCTGAGCTTAAGAGTTAAACTTTTATGAACTTTGACACCCAAATTTGCGCTATTGACCAACTGCAAGTCGTCTTGACAGTGTTGAAGTCTGAGGGAATGAAGACCTGGAGAGTCCGAATCAAAGGATGCTACCATATTAGCTGTGTCACAACATTTAATTTTATATAGGCTAACTAAGCAGCAGCTAACACATCTCGAGACTGATGTTCCTTAAATTGCCACCGATGGCCGCTAGATGCCCCAATAGACACCCATTCAAAAAGCCTCAACTTCTCTCTAGAAATACTGAGTCAATCATTGTTTTCAGTGAGTCATTCTGGTCTCAGTCTCTAAATTCAGGCCCTCTAATAAGTGTGCTGGTGGTCATTTTGGAAATTATTGCTACGTTAATAAGATTCAAAGACTTATAGTAGCTTTGATGTCTGCCATATGGGCGTTGATTGACAGCTGTGATTGACAGTTGGCTCCAGGACTCACACTGAGTTGGACTATTGTCGCAATATTTCACTAAGTTTAATGTGACTTGATTACAATATCTGCTGTGTTAGCACTGTTTAGCTAAAGTAAGTAACATTAGTCCAAGTGTGCAGCGCTCGGTGTTCCCAGTAAGCTAGCTTCAGTCAGAGGTAAAAGGGCGTGTTTCAAGGGCGTGAAAGGCAACACCCAACGGTGCTTATTTTGAATCATCACCCACTTCTCAATTTTTTTGTCAACGCCTCAAATAGGTCTGGTGTTTTTCTCACTGATGGTTGTTTTTCCAACCACAACTGAGTTAACTGGAGCTTTGTTGGTGAGTTTAAGAGGGACATCATCTCCCTGTGACAGAAAAATGGTGGAAACTGTGGATGAGATGGACGCAGCTGTAAAGGTTGTTGTAAGTCGACATAACAGAAGTTAACTGCTCCTCACAATCTGTACCGCAGACACTTCACTTGCTCCTGATTGGTTAGGATTAGTTAGCAAGCCAGCTAGCTTGTTGTGGCTAACTATTGCTAGCATGTTGTTAGCAGTTAGCTCGCCAGCCATAGTAGCTCACCAACTAGCTGTGTAAATTGTTACTAAATCACCATGCAAGTCTCCAACACCAGCTAGTTTGAATTCAAAGACAGAACAAGTGAAATTAGCTATTAGCTGTTAGCTGGGACACAAACTTCTGATTTAAAATTAATTTCTTGAAAGAAGTTTGTATTTTTACAGAGAAATTTACTGTTTACTTAAGTATAGACTGATGTTTTGGGGCTTTTTTTGTTTGTTTGGATTTTGGAGACAACCTCTCACTTAGAGTAGAGGATCTGCTCCCTCAACATTATTTAATTTTGTGATTAATTTAGTATTTATTGTATTCTGAACTTATATTAATTGCATTAGTAGTATTAGTGTTTATGTCTACCTGGCCAGAAACTGCATATGGAAATGATAAATCTCTTTGTATGAGATCAAGGTTTTTGTTCATGACCCTTGGCAAATAAATGTAGCAAACTAAACTGAACTAATTAATCCAGAAGTTTATCAGCGTAACCGTGGTTACCGGGGTAGTTGAGGAAAGTGACTCTGTCTCCTGGTGCGGATCCAGTGGGCGGGGCCAGCAGCTCGATGAGGTCATCAGAGTCAGAGCAACACATGAGGCGAGCCTGAGAGACCACGCCCCTCAGTTTACAGGCCTTGACGTTGCATAGCAACACGGCGAGACCACCCTGGAGCTGCGGAGAGAGAGACATGAAATACTTTTTATAAAATTAATGTTATTTGTTAAACCTGTGCTTTTCCTACTATGACTACTTAAATCGTCTGCTGTGACAGAGGACTACGATGTAGGGAAGTGAGTATTAACAGATTCGTGGATAAAAGAGAGGGAAAGGGATGGGTTAAAGAGGAAAAGTAGGGAAGACAGAAGCAAGAGTGATGTGTAAAAATGATTTAAAGAAGGAGAAGAGGAAGACATAAAAGTGAAAGAGATACCTCCTCCAGGTCTGTTTTCCCTTGCAGCTTACTGACCACCGTGCGGGGGGCGTTCTCTCCAACATCCACCTCCTGGACGGAGAGCATCTCAGCCAGCGGGTGACGCCGGACGCTGAGGATCCGCCCGACTCTCAGGTCCAGGCGTGACACGTCGACCTGAGGCTCCGCCCCCAGGCAGAGAGAGTCGGGGCGAGCTGAGAGAGAGAGAGAGATGTAACATCAGATTTTTTTCAGTCTTTTATTTTACTTCCTTTCCTCGTTTTTCTCTCCCTTCCCCACTCACCCTTCCTCTCTCCTCTCCTCCTCCTGCTCTGTCTCTCTCTGCGGTCATGTGATGAAGAGGAGGAAGGAGAAGCAGCTGTCGCACCAGCAGGGGAAGGAGCTTGATTGGAAGGTGCGTTGGGGGCGGGGCTGCGAGTCGAAGGAGGCGGAGCCGGCGAGAACAAGGCTTTGGCTGGAAAGAAAAAAAGAAGGATGTGATTGTTTTTTAACTGATATTAAGAATTTAATTTGATGTATCTGGATTTTTTTTTATCTTCGAACAAAACTTAATTAAGTTCTTATTAAATAAGAGAAAGATTTCCTTCTGTAAGTAATCCACTGTGGTTTATTGTTATTTAAATGTAACCACAACCAACACTGAACCAGCTCAGAGGGAAAGAAAATCATCTGCAGTTGTGTGTATTTGTGTTTATGTCTTTATGTCTTTATGGGGACCAGTGTGACTCTTAGACCTTGTGGGGACATTTAGGAATGTGAGGACATTTTTTTTTTAAAAGCGCAGATATTAAAAGATCTGAAACTGGAAACAAAAAGCATTAATGATAAGTAAGGGCATTTTTGAATAGTAAGAACTGTCAAAGTGAGAACTTTTTATTTGAAAGGTCAGGATCATTTTGCTAACTAGAGATATTTTTTTAAGTTACGGAAATTTTTGGAAATTGGGGACATTTTTGGGAAACTCAGGACATATTCTAAAAAATGTAGGAAATTAGAAAGGCTAGAAACTAGAACTGGAAATTAACAATTTTAATGGGAAGTGTGGGCCTTTTTGCAAGTGAGAATCATTTAAAAAAGACATTTTTGCCAACTTTGGATAGTTTGAGACATTTTTAGAAAGTGAAGACAGTTTTGAGAAGTGAGGACCTTCTACAAACATGATATTTGAATTTTTAAACTAGAAACTTGAACTAGGAACTAATGACATCAATGCGAACTGGGGGCATATCTGGAAAATTGGGATATTTTGGGAAAAAAAACCCATCAAAAGTGAGGACCTTTTGCAGAGGTGAAGAAATTTTAGGAAGTGAGGACACTCAAAAAGTTGGACATTTTATGAAAACGGACATTTCTGGAGAGTGGGGACATTCTGTCTTTCTCATTAATTTGGTTCTTGAAGGAGCTTTTTGAGGATTAAGACTTTGTCTCAGGGTTAATGTTAGAATTAGCTTTAGGGTTAGTATAAAGTCTGTTTGGTGTACCGGTGCGTCTCCTCTGTTTCTCCTGAAGCTGAACTCTCAGCTGCTCGATGTCTTTCTTCAGTTTGGCGTTTTCCACCAGCAGCTTTTTCTGCTCTCGAACTGACGACTGCAGAACTGAAACAAACACAAAAACCGAACATAGTTTTCATCTTGTCAACAAAAAGGGGCGCGTTACCAGCAGTCCCCTACTTGAATGCTTGTTGGGTTTTTTACCACACATTATATTTCAGTTACACACACATTAGCCATGCCTAAAAGTCAGAGAGAAATACATTCATTAAACATTAGTTGACTGATAATGATCTTTTTAAGGATCAGCTGTAACAGCCCCAGGGCCTCTGCCAGGACTTGTGTGTGTTGTGTTGCTGGTTCCTGGTTAGTTGGAGCTGGAGGTCATCAAGGAATTGGAGGCAGCTGGCCACTGTCTCCAAGTTGCATAAAACCCGTCCCATCCTGGTAGTCTGGCGGCTGCCTGTTGCCTGGCACCACGTCTTGTTATGATGTAGTTATTTTGATTTTCTGTATAGTTTATTTGGTATTATTTTAGTTAAACTGGTAGCATGTTTTCCTTTATTTGTTCCCTATAACACAGCATGAATCAGAGATCAGTTATTGTGCGTCTTACGTGCTTTCTCTCTCGTCAGGAGGGCGTGAGTTTTAAAATACTCCATGATCTTCTCGCCATCCTCTGGATCAAGCTTCATCAGAGCTGCTGCCAGGCTGAGAAACAGACAGATAGGAGCTGTTAGCCACAGAGAGTCGAAGTGAAACCAGAACTTCCTGGTTCTGTTCCAAAAGTAAACCTCATTCAAAGTCCCATTGACATTTTTAGAAATGTATAAAAAACTAGTTTGCTCAACATGATGTTGTGTGATTTACCCCACATGTTCAATTAAGGATGGTAAATGAAAATAATCTGTATGTAATTATACCGTTTATTTAATTTTTGTGTTTCCCACAAGCCCAAATACATGAATACCACATTTCAAAGACAATATTTATACAAATAGTCCGGACTTTCTCTACACCGAAATATAGTAATTTAAATTATGTTGAAACATCAGTTGCATCTAATGCATGACATTTTCTCAAAATTGAGGACATTTTTTAGAAAATAAAAAAGTGAGGACATTTCCGGAAAGTTTGTAAAATTTTTTGAAAGGTGTCAAATGACCTCGAGATTCAATCAGGAGTGCAAATATATCACACATATCTCAGTTATCTGTTTATTGACATCTCTCATGCAAACACGATGAGTTCAAACTTAAAATAAAGGGTTATAATATCTTAGTAATCTGATCTGTTTACAGTGTGACTGCAGTGGGCGGGGCTACAGCACAGCGACATGACTGAAAGTATACAAATCAGACAGGCAGTGATGTCATCAACTCACTGATCATATGTTTATATAGATGATATCTTAGAGGAAAGGATGTGAATGTTTTTGTCATGGCCAGAGGGCAGCAGACACATTCAAACACACACACACACACACACACACATTGTAAAATGTCAGAATTAATTCTGTAGCAAAACAGAAATGAAATGAATCCCGTTGTCTACCTCCACTTCAAAGCACTTCCTGTTTGACACCTGATTGACAGGTGGATTAGAGCGCACACCTGTCTGGATGTTTAAAGAAGCAACTGTTCACTAACAAGTTAAACATATTGACTTAAAAGGTGATATGTTGTGTGTGTCACTTAGTTGTTTCTGATTAAAACTAGTTGACAAAAAGTTTTAATTTAATGGTTTCACAGCTTTAAGTGTTAGAAGAGATGCTGCAACTCGTGGAATATGTTGTTATTAGTCTGCATCATTCATGATGCTGTTTGTAAATGTGGTATTTTGTTAACTTGCCATATGGAGCCATCAAATTCAAGTTTGCATAAGCAGAAAACGCCACTTTGTGTGCCAAATTGAAGTAAAGTCCTTTCAGTGCAGAAGGCTAATAATTACATATCTGCAGCTCACGTGTCAGTGTCTTATTTAACTATTTTTATTCTTGTTGTTTATTTCTTCTAATGACTTTCAATGAATAACTTTCAAGTCCAATCAAGTCTTTGTGACTCAAATCTGAGTCAAAACTCAAAAAAGTAATATGTTCAGTAACAATAAGCACAGTGTTCACAAGTCAGTTATATTACCAGTGCAGGGAGGAGTATTTAGATCCTTTACTACAGTAAAAGTACATAAGTATTATGAGCTTGATGTAGTTAAAGTATTGCAGTAAAAGTACATAAGTATTATGATCTTGATGTAGTTAAAGTATTGCAGTAAAAGTACATAAGTATTATGAGCTTGATGTAGTTAAAGTATTGCAGTAAAAGTACATAAGTATTATGAGCTTGATGTAGTTAAAGTATTGCAGTAAAAGTACATAAGTATTATGAGCTTGATGTAGTTAAAGTATTGCAGTAAAAGTACATAAGTATTATGAGCTTGATGTAGTTAAAGTATTGCAGTAAAAGTACATAAGTATTATGAGCTTGATGTAGTTAAAGTATTGCAGTAAAAGTAGTGGTTTGGTCCCTCTGACTGATATATTATTATATATGACATCATTAGATTATTAATAGTGAAGCATCAGTGTTAGAGCAGCATGTTACTGTTGTAGCTGCTGGAGGTGGAGCTAGTTTACACTACTTTATATACAGTTAGCTAGTTTAGTCCTGTGGTTCCCAACCTAGGGGTCGGGCCCCTCCAAAGGGTCAGCAGATAAATCTGAGGGGTGGTGAGATGATTAATGGGAGAGGAAAGAAGAAAAAACAAAGTTCTGATACACAAATCTGTTTTCAGTTTTTTGGACTTTTTCTCTAATCTTTGATTTTTGCTGAAATATTGGATCATTTGAACATTTATTGAAATGAAAGCATGTGAGAAGTTTAGAGGGAAAAATCACTATTTGGTGGAGCTGTTAACAACTCATAGACATGTGAAATGTGACCCCGACTACACACTGCTTTTTGTAAGACGTCAAAAGACAAAAAGGTTGGAAACCACTGGTTTCATCTTTAACAATGTGTTGTATTTTAAAAGCTTGTTATATTATCCATTGTGTCAAATCTTCATCTGAAAAGTAACTAAAGCTGTCAAATAAATGTAGTGGAGTAGAAAGTACAATATTTCCCTCTGAAATGTAGAAAGTAGCATCACATGGAAATACTCAAGTAAAGTACAAGTACCTCAAAACTGTACTCAAGTACAATACTTGAGTAAATTTACTCAGTTACTTTCTACCACTGTATATTACAGACTAAGCATTGAATAAGTTCATAATAATCACATAGAGTAGTTCATATTTGAGTTTTTGAGTTTTTGTATTTGATATGTTTTTAATTGTACAAAGAAAGACTGAACATGTCGGTGAAATGAACTGAGACATGAAAGCATAGAAAGAGCTGTCAGTGAAGTTTAGATAGATGTTATCTGTGATGAAGGAAGGTAGTAATACCATCAAAGGACACACACACACACACACAAACACACACACAGGCTATATGAAACCAGCCTATTTGCATAACGATAAACAGAAACGTACTGACGCACCCGTCCGCTGTGAACCTGGTGAACATTTTCATACACAAACACACTAGAATGTCACTAACACACGTGTCTGTATGAGCTCATTATTAGAATGAAAATCCCCCAGAAACACTGTCACTGTTTAAAAAGCAACAACCAATAACATAAGAAGCAAATGTTTTCCAAATTTTAGTTTTTCGTCACGTTACACAGGCATATTCTCTTCTAGTTCTTAGTTACTTAAACACAAGAAGCAGCAGATTTCATTTCAATAACTCTTTATTGAATTAAATGATGCATAATTCTGAGAACAAACTGCCAAGAAGGAGTAAACAGCTCACTACATAGAAAATAGAAAGAAACTCTGGCTAGACTCGCTAGTGTTAGCATATTCCCAGCTGGTTAGCATGTTGGCTAGCATGTTTCCAGGCCTTTACGGAACAAGTCTAAGCATAAATCTTCAGCCATACTAGCATACTGTTCATTAATAAACACTTTAAATGTCCTTATACCTGCTTTTAACTACGTCATTGTGTGTTCCCATTTATTAACTGTTTATGCTGATTATAATTGTTACATATGGAAGACGAAAGTTCAAATCTATCAACATAACTAAGTCTACAGCCATGCTAACAGGTCTGTGAGGCTGTACTTGAGCTAAATGCTAACATCAGCATGCTAACATGCTTACAGTGACGATGCTAACATGCTGATCTTTAGCAGGTTTAATGTTTACCATGTTCACCATCTTAGACTAAGGCTGCATTAGGCCGGCTGAATCCTAAAACACTGTTTTTGAGCTGAACGGCATGCATCCACAGCAGGAGTTTCAGCTCATTTCTGCAAATACCTCCATCCACATTAAAACACCAGATAATTCTCCCCCTACTGGGCATGTGCAGAGGACAGACCAGAGAACCAGCAAAGAAGAAATGGTATACTGTTTCCGTTATTTCCAACTGTCACCATCTGTTTTGTCAGCGTTATGACAGCATCTCTACAAAGCTCCGTTTTCCCGGTACACTATGGCGTTTTCACATTTATACACTTTGGAGGCAGTTTTGGAAAATCTCAGTTTTCAGGGGAGAAAAACCCTGTTTTAGACTAGATGAAGGGCCAAAACAGATGCGTTTACCAATTAAGCCGGCTTAGTGTGGACATGTAGCCTTGCATCGACAGACCAGTTCCCAAATGTGAATTAATCTGGAACCTTTCAGTTCATTTTTGATTTCCAAGGGGCGTTATCAACGGGCGCAGACCAAAATGCCAAAATGACACAATTAGATAGTCCTACAACCCACCAGAGCAAGAAAACATGTGATGTACAGCTGAGCGACAGCCCTCTGTGGCCCTCTGTACAGTCATCGTATCAAATCTGCCCCATATCAGATAAACAGTTGTGATTGGCTCAACCCGGGGCCAGGTCTGAACAGGAGGGGGGCCAGACGCATCTGCCAAAGCAAATAAAACATGAGCTCACAGATTCATCTCATTCCCAGACTAGTAGACATGGTCTTAGTTTAGTATGTTAGCATGTTAACATTTTCTAATTAGCACTTAATACAAAGTACAGCTGAAGCTGACGGGGATGTCTTTAGTTTTGCAGGTATTTGGTCATAAACCAAAGTATTGGACAAATTAAAAGTTTGACCAGATGATGGCTCTGATGCCCCAGATTTCTTAACAGTTTATCCAATACTTGTTGGCAAGAATTCATCCTCTGGGGAACATGAATGTTTGTACAAAATTTCATGATAATCCATCCAATAGTTGTTGAGATATTTCAGTCTGGACCAAAGTGGTAGACCAACATTACCATCCAATCACATGAAGATGCTAAACTTGTGTTTGTCACATAAGAGGACATTACATTGACTTATATTGATCCACTGGACACTAAAGCTCAAATTACATTATAAATTATGGTCTTTGTCTTTGTAGCTGCAAGAGTCCATGTGACATAAATGTTGTCACCTGCCCAAGTCTGCATACAGCCCAAAATTTATTACCATGTACATACATGTGAACACAAATTTCCACGTATGCAACCACCCAATGTAGTATAAACAGGTGTACCCACTATACGAGTCTTGGAATATATTTTGGGCCTTTACCAAATATTCCAAAGTTAAGGCAGCATGTTAACCAAACACCCAGTCTTAACTCTATAATGTAATGGTTTACCTTTTGGGGACCAGTTTTTTGTCCCCAAATGGGTGTAGAGTCCTCAGAACGTGAGTGTGTGAACAATTTATATGTCCTCACAATGTGATTAATATACACACGTGCAGCAGCTGCTAAACCACTGACATGTAGAGAGCAATGCAACAGCTGCAGTCAGGCCTGCTGCTATAAATAACACAAGCTGGTACGACACAACACACACATACAAAACACTGCTCTTTAATACTGACACCAAACTAAATTATTAAGAAGAAAATGAATCAGAGAGAAACAAAACAAATGACGTCATTTCAAGTTTTAAAAAAAAGAGCACCTTAAATAAACAAAATATTAATCCAAGCTTCTGTGTATTTTCCTAAAGCAAAAATAAAAACATGTGCACTCAAACATTCTCCATTAAATAAGAGGACTAGGCTACAAGAATGGAAAAAACAAAGAAGAAGAATTTATCTTCGGGCAAAGAAATGTCTGCAGCTGTGGAGGCTAAAAATGAACACAATTCACTGGAATTAAATCTCATGTACATCAATGTAAATGACAAATTCTTTTAGACAACTTGTGTAGCTTGTAAAAAACTCTCCAAGCAGACTGAATGTCTGATTTAACCTTGAAATGATCCTGTTATTATCTTTATTTAAAACTTTGTCACACCCTTTAAACTTGTCAATACAAAGAGGAGAAGGTGAGTTTGTAGTAAAATCAATAAAAGACGACAACAAACACACACAGAGACACATTTGGAGGTTGTACCTGGGATGAAACAGGTTGTCGGCGTTGTCCATGTTGGAAGATGTTGTCGGTCGGCCGGTCAGACACAGATAGCTCCGAGTCGGACTTCAACTGAGACGCACACTCTGTCAGCTGTCCGCTTCCATCTCTAGCTGGAGACACCATTTGTGGCTTGAGGTCAAAGGTCAACCCCCCCCCCCCCCCTTAAAAACCCAGAACAAGGTGATGTGATTTAGTTGTGAATAGAAACTTAGTTAATAACAAGTGGAAACTCACCGATTGGTTACAAGTAAAGGAAAGTTTCACAATTTTTCAAGTGTGTCTATAAACAACAGTCAGGAGCCCAAATGAACAGTGAAACCTGTTTTTCTTGCTGTAATTATTCCTCCTGTTCATACTGACCATTAGAAGATCCCTTCATAATACACTGACAATGGAAGTGATGGGGGACAAAATCCACAGTCCTCCTTCTGTACAAAACTGTATTTAAAAGTTTATCTGAAGTTAATATGAAGCTTCAGCGTCCAAATGAGTCAAATCAAGTAGATATCTTTCAACGTTACAGTCTTTCTAGTGCCAAAGTTCCTCTTTTTGTTACTATTCTTCCACCTGCAGCTCAACAGGGAAACACTGTCCGGCAAATATTACTTAATGTACATTTTTATTGTGTGAATATTGGCACATAAACAGCAGGTGGTGCTGTTGCAGAAGAAGAGGACAGCAAGATGATGTCATTAAACAAGCAGCTGTCAAAGCCATAGACTGTAGACTGGTCAAAGCTCAAACAGTGGAAAACCATGTGGAAATATGACATTTCAGTTAGTTTCATGTATTGATGTAAGGAAGGTTACAGTTTCCTCATCATCACTCCACACAGATCTGATGTTTTCAGCTCTTCGGTGACGTTTAAGTCACATGATTCATGCATGTCATCATTTATTCGTTCAGTCTGTTTACGTTTGCTTTTTATCCACACAGCTACTGTTACACCTCAGACAACAAGAAAAACTTTGTTGCAATATTTTGACTTTTTTCCCCATTTCCAGTGTTTCCACGCTGTGCTTTTTAAATGAGCAAATTGAAAATGTGCATTAACACAGGTGGATATAAAGGGAAAATTGGAGAAATTACAGCAACACAAGAAGAGATAGATAGAAAAATGTATAAAAAGGATATATACCAGTAACAAAAAAATCTCTGTTATGAAGCTTAACCAGTAAATTTGTGTACAAAAGTGTCCACCTCATGAACCCTTAGAGACCCGCAGGGGTGTCTGTGATCTCCGCTGACATTACTGTCTTTCAGAGGCTGGGCTTTGTTTTAACACTAGTATCATGGTATCATATGAAACTAGACAACCTAAGGCATCCATTGATACCAACCATGTCATGCTAGCTTGTTGGGAAGGGGGCTAAATTATGTTAGGCTACATTTTGGTGAAGGAAAAACTTGCATGGCCATTTTCAAAGGGGTCCTTTGACCTCTCACCTCAAGATATCTGAATGAAAATGGGTTCTGTGGGTACCCACAAGACTCCCCTTTACAGACATGCCCACTTCATGCTAACCCCATGCAGTTTTTTGCTTGCAGTATGAATGTGTAATTGTCGCCTAGTCTAAAAATGGTGTATTTGAATATTTCTGCATACTGGGGTACCTAAACAGTCTTGGAATTGCACAAATTGAGTCTAAATGGAAAGCTGAGACTGTTGTAGATTCAATGAGGCCAACTGTATTCATGTGTGATGATGTTAGTCCCCACAGTAGCTATTTCATTGAAATGAGACTATTTTTTGAAACTTGACCTCATTGTATAAAATGAGCTAATGTAACCTTTAGGATATTCAAAGCCTCATGAAACTTTACAACCACAAACTAGAGACAAAGGACATTCAGAGGATTTATGGTTTTCTTGGGTATATTGACAATAAGGGATTTCTGAACAATTTCTAGAACAGAAGTGCTCGCCATCTAATCACTGAAAAATGCAATTCTTACAGAAATCTCCAAATGTCAAAAGTTTTTGATATCAAATCACAGCATGAATTTTTCTATGGTTTCTCAAGGTCTTGGTGTATTAATGTGGTATTTTGAGGGATTTTCGACCATTTTTATCAATTCTCGAGGGCTCAAAAATGATTTAATTTTGCACCAAATCTGTGTAACCAATGGTAACAACCCAAAAATTGCTGCAACTTATGAGATGTAACTGAGCATGGGAATGGCCATCATACACTTCCATCATAATGTTCTAAGCCCTTATACACTAAACTTCAAAAATTTGAATAGACACCTAACCAAAACACACTGTTGACCTGCTATCTCCCCCTAAAAATCCACTGTACCTCCCTAAAAAAGACAAAAATGGGTCTATGGTGGGTCTCTGTTAACATACATGAAGGTGGCAAAATATTAGGAACACTTCCATTATAATGCACTCCAGTACACCACCACCACCCACTACAACCTCAATAATAAACATTAAGTAGAATCATCACCTTCCTGACAATGTCAACAAAAACTGAAAATGTACAAACTTCATAAAAATGTAGAATTTATGGCAGAGCTGTTATTGGATTGCATTAGATTGCACAGGTGTTCCTAATAAAGTGCTCACTGAGTGTATTTCTATAATATCTATACCAGATAGATTAGTATGTATGCATAATCAATACAATATTATCAAGCATAATGTAAAAAAATAATACATAAACACAACATACACACAATATATGATAATATATCATAATTATAATATAATATATACAATAACATTTCATTTTTAATTGAAATTAATCATCTTTACATCATATAAAATTATGAGTTTGATGAGTTTTATCTCAGACTTCATATTATTTAATTTATTCTTTTGTTTTTTTTATATTACAAGGTGAAGGGATGAGGGACGAAAGAAAATTCAATGTAATTTAAGAAGTCAGTAAGGAGATAATGTGTGTGTATAGATAGAGAGACAGCAGTGTGTTGTGTGTAAAGCGTTTAGAGTTTCTTCAGTAGATAATCAGCTTCCTCTGGTGGTAAAAAAACAGCACTGCAACCATTTATCACTTTAACTAAACTCATATGAATTTATCCTTAAGTTTAGTTTTCAATCCAAGTTCATTATTAGTATTATTTATTATTATTACCCACGTTACCTTTATGTCGCCTCTCCAACATGATAGTCCATCTTTCATTACCATTCTGGTTAACATTCAGAATGTTTTGCAAAAAGATTAAATTTTAAACATTTCAATCCTTTATATATATATATATATATATATATATATATATATATACACATATACATATATATATATATTTGCAACCCCAATGCAATTTTTGACTGACCACCAAAAACATCTTTATAATTTTCTGAGATATTTTATCTTCACATTTTACAGATTAATTTATCTGTTAAGTTATATTTTCTGTATATTTTTTCCTTCCTCAATGTGTTAAATTATGTTTCATAGCTTTCTCTATGATAACAAGATACTGTTCCCCATTTTCATTTTTATTTTTTGTCTAAAACAGTCAAATTAAACAATCTTACCTCTTAAAAATGCCAGAATCAGCCTTAAAAACTCATTATGTGTAATGTAGGTGTAATTATTGAATGTAAACTCCCAGTGAGGTCATTTAAAACCCCCACATTCCCAGATACGATACAGTCGACATGGTGTCCTCAGTGGCAATATTTAGCCTTGGCCATAACCCAATATTTGGTGACACAATCAGTTTGGGAAGTAATGACAGGCAGGAAGTGAGTTTTAATTCAAACAGGTAACTAATCCCTGAGTCATGAATATCAGTGATATCAATCATCCTGCAGATACCATTAATCTGTTTGTGTTGTGACGTATTGCCATTTCAAACAATGTAGCTACTACAGATGGAAACTCAGCCATCTGAACTCAAGTGGCAAAGTCAGTCTCTAATTTTATGAATAAAACTGTGTGTAAGAGCAGACCAGAAGTTAGGAAAGAGTACAGTAAACCTGACATTTTTAAAAACAATCTCTAGCATCATATGTTTCATTAGGCTAATAAGGACATCATGATGTGACATTTCATCATTAACTGTGTTTTAATTACAGGTGTGTTAACTTCTGTATATTGTATTTATTAGTCTTTTTAGCAAGGGGAAGTTTGTCATTGGAAGTCCATTTCCACAAGGAAATTTTGGAATTTGGAATTACGAAATTTTCATGGTGAACCAAAATTATGATTTATTAATATAAAGTCTTTGGTTTGGTCGTAAAACAACCTACACATAACATGCTTGTCAAAATATTCATCAAACAAACAGACAAAATGATGCATTTTCAATCAAACATGAAACATGGGCATGCAAAAACACAAAATACAAAATATTGGTTTACTAAAATAATGAGTCATAAATTACACCCCTTAAGTCAAAATTGAATCAAAATTAAGATCATATGTCAAAATTGTAACTTACTATCATAGGTTTGATTTACTATCTCAAAATTATGCATAAATAATATCAGTTTAGACATTTTTTATTTGATTATCTCATAATTTTGATGTAGTCAACTTCACAATTTGGATTTAAACATCATAATTTTGCTCTACTATCTGCCTTTTAGTAGGCTAAGACAAATTTTTGACTTGACAGTCTCATTTGATAATTTTTACTTAAAAAATCAAATTTGAGAATAGACTCAAATAATCATAGTAGTAAATAGTCATAATTTTGATCTAGTTAATCTTATAATTTGGATTCAGTAAATCAAAAAGGTGACATTTAATAACATAATTTTTACTTCCAACATCCAAATGTATCAAATTAGAAAGTAAAAATTTTGACTTAACGTGAGAATTTTCTATTTTTCTCAATCCTTTTGACATTTTTTACTTAATTTCAACTGTAAACGTGTAACTGTTTTTGTCTCTTCCTGACTTCCTGACACACTTTTCCCGCCTCCCTCCGCTTTACGGATAATCCCGAGTGCTGCCGAGCTCAGGTGACTCATCGCTGCGAGGTCCGAAGGTGAGTCAGCTGGGCGGGGCGAGCGGCACCCCCAAATATGGGCGGGAACGAGCGCGTCGACGGAAGCTGTCGCACCATATTTGGAATGTGAACAGCCATTGACGGGAGGCGCGAGGACTGACGGTTGCGGGTGGGGGTTCCATATACACACAACGCAGGCGCTCGCGCTTACGCAGTGAAACTCACAGCACGCGCACAAGCAGAGGAGGAAGAGAAGTTCTGAGCGAAGAAAAAGTGAAGAGATTTGAGCCCGAAGAGGTGAAATTCTGCCGATAAAGCGGTGAGTTTATTTTTATTTCGCTACACGCGGAGAAAGCAAAGTTTATTTCACTTCCTTTCACCTGTTTGAAAGCAGAGAAGAAGCGGAAACGTGCGTCACAGCGTCAGACAGGTGTGTTTACTGTCGTCCTGCTCGTGTCGCAATGAATGAAGCGCCTCAGCTGACATTTACAGCCGTTTGTTTAGCTTATAAACACAACTTTTAATGCTGCTTGTGCGTCTATCAAGTGCTAAAATAATGTGTCAAATATCCGATTTATCAATACACCGATCATTAATCAATACTAGGTTAAAGTTTAAACGTGTAAGTCGTTTTGTTTGATGGAAACCTGCGTAGAAAACGTGACTGACTTTCCTCTGTCACATGTCAGTTAAAATTACAACTTTTTTAATTTAGTGCTGAAACGATTAGTCAAATAATTGATTGATCAATAATTAATTGCCTTATTAACAGCTTTTCTACAGTTGTTTATTTTTCTTAATAGGCCCAGCAAACATTTACTGCTTTCAGCTTCTTCAATGATTATTACTTTTTCTATTTTACACAAAAAAAACTTCACATTAATTGTGTTACTTCTATTTCACACTGAAACAATCAGACAGGTATCATCAACAACTATCCTGCCAATCAATCAGTTTGTCAAGCAAAAAGTGAAATATTTGCTAAAATGTGAAGATATGTTGCTTTTCTGTGTTTTTCTTTATGATTATAAACTGTGAGGACAAATAATAGACAAAATGAATCAAGAAAAAGATCAATAAGTGTATTGATAATGAAAATAAAGCCCTACTTTTACTCTCAGTCAGACAGGATACTCAGCTACCTGCAGCTCTCTAATGCAGTGGTTCTCAAAGTGGGGTCCGGGGACCCCCCCAGGGGTCATTGAGGCAGTTTCAGGGCGTCCACAGTAAAAAGAGGAATCAATTATTTTGACTCCATAAATAACACAGAAGTGACAGAATGTGTGTGTTTTGAGTGTTTTGGTTTTCATACACTTTCTGTAATAAAACATCTAAAAGTCTGATCAGACGGGGGTTTGTGGTCTAGTTTGTGGGGTCGTTGATGTGAGACGGTCTGTGAACCACTGACCTGATGTTCCTCCCTGCTCTGCTCTGTCTTGTGTTGACAAATTAGGGAAATTGAAATCCCATGGTCTTAATTTCATTTAAGGTAATTTGTCATTATGTCATTCTGTGTGTCGGTAAACAGGGAACGACACACACACACACACACACACACACACACACACACACACACACACACACACACACACACACTGCACAGAAAACAGTCTGATGATGGTTTGAAATGTGCAGGAAAAGAGGAAACATTGAAATATCAATGAAAGTAAAAGTCAGCTGTTAGCTGTTTGTGTAGCAGCTATTAGCAGCTAACCAGTGAATTAACAACAGAAACTACTATTTCATTTATTTATATATCACAAATATGTTTGCTGTTGTACTTCAATACTTTCTTAGTACAAACTAATTCAAAAAGTATCAAAATTATTATAATTTAGCTAATTTTAGACTGTTATATTTAGTCAAAGCTGCTTGTGTTTAGACAAAATTAAAGACACGTATTTATTTTACACCTGAACTGTTTTTAACTTCCTGCAGGTTTTAAACTCTGCAGGAAGTTTCTGGTTTTCTTTGTGTTTAAATTAAAACAGACGTAGAAAAGTTGCAGTGATTTTTGAAAATCAAGTTTCGATGTTTTTAAAGGGATTTTAAAGGTTTTAAAGCAGATTGTTAGAAATGCAGCACATGGTTTTTAAAAGTTTTGCTCGTCAGTCAGATGAAAAGTCAGTTTTCCTCCATTAAAAAAGGAACTTTGGTGCAGATTCACAGTTTATTTTCATCTTTTGTCTAAACGATCTCAACCGACGAGTTTCAGGTCGCAGTTTGTTTCCATGATGAACAGAAAGTGTTTTTTCTGACGTGTGTTTGTACAATGAGGTTTAACATTATACACCAACACACACACACACACACACACACACACACACACACACACACACACACCGCTGTGTGAAATGTTGTCAGAGAGGCGGCAGGCTGAGGAGGCATTTAGCAGGAGACAGAGACATGACTCACAATTTAACTTGATCTGCAGCAGTTTCAGCAACATCAATACTGTCTCTGTCTGCACAGAGTTTCCCAAAACCTTCACAATACGCACACGCACACACACACACACACACGCACACACACACACACACACACACACACACACTCTTTCGAACTAAAGTGCTGCTTAGAAATATAGTTTGAATCATCAGTCTGCTGTTATTCTGTTGCTGTAACCAACAATGAGCAACAAACAGCTGCAACCAAATATTATTTTCACTATTGATTAATCTGATTAGTTGTTTGGTCCATAAAAATGTTGATCAGTGTTTCCCAAGATGTCAAAATGTTTTGTTTTATCCAAAGATATTTAGTTTATCGTCATAGAGACGAAAGAAACCAGAAAATATTCACATTTAAGAAGCTGAAATCAGAGAATTTGGACTTTTTCTTTGTAAAAAATGACTCAAAACAATTAATTGGTTATTAAGATAGTTGGCGATTAATTGAATAATTGGCAACTAATCAATTAATCGACTAATTGTTGCAGCTCTTAATGTGTCAGTAAATCTTTAAATGATCATTCCTGATGTAGAGAGCAGCAGCGATTCATCGATTAGTGCAAATAAAAAAATAAAATAAACTTGTGGCTTTTGGAGGAAACATCACATGAAATACATCATCAAGCAGCAACATGTCGTCGGGGTTCAGAAGCATCATTTGTAGTTTTTATAAGAAGCTTTTTCAACGTCAGCAGGAAACTGAAGTGAAGGATTGTCAGCTGAAGCTCTGACGGGCGAGTTTTATTGTTACAGGCGAGAGGAAGATCGTTATCTGTTCTGTGGAAAGTTAAATATTCTCAGTTTAAAGCGGATATCAGCTGCCATGCTGTCTGACTGGTTTTATGTTCAGGCGTGTGTGTGTGTGTGTGTGTTGTGTAGGTGTGTGTGTGTGTTTTTTGTGTAGGTGTGTGTGTGTGTTTTTTGTGTAGGTGTGTGTGTGTGTGTTTTTTGTGTAGGTGTGTGTGTGTGTGTGTGTGTGTGTTGTGTAGGTGTGTGTGTGTGTGTTGTGTAGGTGTGTGTGTGTGTGTTGTGTAGGTGTGTGTGTGTGTGTAGGTGTGTGTGTGTTGTGTAGGTGTGTGTGTGTGTGTGTGTGTTTTTTGTGTAGGTGTGTGTGTTTTTTGTGTAGGTGTGTGTGTGTGTGTGTGTTTTGTGTAGGTGTGTGTGACGGCTCCGGTTAACAGGCTTTGCGTGTGTGTTGTAGGCGTGTCTGTCTGTCTGTCTGTCTGTCTGTCAGGTTGTACCTCCCTCAGGTTACTCAGAGTCAAACACTAAAAATTCAGATCTCAATAGTGTGTGTGTGTGTGTGTTTGTAGGGGTGTGTGTGTGTGTGTTTGTAGGTGTGTGTGTTTTTACCCGTCTGAACTTGATTAACTGCTGATAAGAGCATTCCTGTCGATTTCAGAGGATCCACAATTCAGTACTTCACTAAGAATTTACTAATAAACAATTACTGTAAAATAATAACAATAATAATAATAATAATAATAATAATAATAATAATAATAATAATAATAATAATAATGAAATACAGCACATTTCAGAACCAGGTTAGTGATTGTTTGAGATCAGCCGACAACTTAAGTAGAAAATAAAGTTAAAGTTTGAGTTTTTCAGAAAGCAAATCAATTAAATTTAAGTGAAGTTTGCAACAGAGTGCTGTCTAATTAGCAGTCATTCTATTACCACAGGCTGGAACTGATGATTGATTTTTTATTATTGATTCATCTATCAATTACTTGTCAATTAAGTGATGAAAGATTTCTTCTAAAATGTCAGAAAATACTGAAAAACTCCTTGTTACAAGTCCAACATCTTTAAATTGACCAACAAGATGTTGAAAAGTCTTAAAAACATTTAATTCAGTTTCCTTAAAAAAACAAAACAAAAAAAAAAGGTCTTAGAAATGATTTAAAAGCCTTAAATTGAATTTATTATAATTCTTGGTTGCTGCAGACGGTGATGTTAGTTCTGACTGCTGCTGTAAACTTTTTTCTCTGTATTTGTTCTCCTCCGTTACTAAAAATGTGACACGAACATTTACAGGGTAATATTGTATTTACATGAAGCATTTTTACTGTATTTTTGTAAACCAGAAGTTCAACAACTTAAACTCTCTGGAACAAAACTCTTCCAGTGAATGTTGGCTAGTTGTGACGTTTATTTGACCTCAGATAAACCCCACGAAACTAAAAATAAAGATTAAAAACAAAAAGTAGAACAGACGCCTGAACAATCCAGAAAAACTGGCTGTGAAACTGTGTCACGTCCAGATTTTTAAATCTTTTGTGTCGACCGACGGTAAAAATGTGTTGTTGTTGTTTTTCAGGTCGGTGCTAAATCATCCTGATCGACCAATCACCTGCCTCCTCTGTGACATCACCAGCTCAGCTCCTGATAGACCGATACTGGATTATTGATTACGCCTGAGCCACAGCAAAGCAGACGACATCTGATAAAGGAATATTTGTGAAGTTTCAGCACATTAAAGTTTGTTTATATTGTGACTGTGGTCAAATTCTTCCTTATTGATCAGACAATCAATCAATAAGTCCTCCTAAAGAGGAGAAAAGGTCATCAATGGCAGCTTCAGAGCTGATCCAGGACAGCGGTGATATCCGCCCTCATGTGGAAGCTGACGTGACCACAACAAACCCCACTTTGCCTCCTCATCCTCCCATGGTCGCCAACGGTAACCCGGCTCGCCACGCCACCTCGCCGCCGCTCCCCGGCGACGCCCACGACGGCAAAAACAAGCACGAACGCAGCAAACTGAGCAGTCTGCTGCAGAACCAGCTGATCCACTCGCTGAGCAGCGGCCTGAGGCGACACTGCGACTACGTGAAGATCTCCGTGCCGGAGGAGCGCGCCAACCGACTCCCCAAAGAGTGGTGGAAGACGGGCGTGGCCTTCCTCTACGCCCTCTTCAACCTCTTCTTCACCACCGTCGTCATCACCATCGTCCACGAGAGGGTGCCGGACAAGTCGGTGAGCCCGCCGCTGCCCGACAAGTTCTTCGATTACGTGGACCGAGTCCCCTGGGCCTTCACCGTCACCGAGGTCAACGGGCTGATCCTGGTCGGACTTTGGTTCGTCCAATGGATCTTCCTCAAACACAAGTGAGCTCTAGTTTCAGTAGAAATACAGAGTAGAGCTGCAACGATTAGTCCAATGATTGATTAGTTGATTGATAGACTCACAGGTCAGTCAGTCAGTAAACGCTTCACTTATAGAGACTGAGGACGATCTCCTAGTCTTTAGTGTCTTTATGGAGACATTACTTCTGGTATGGCGTATCCTTGACAAAATGTAAGGGGCGTAGCTTTGTTAGACTCACATGTCAGTAAACACTTCGCTTAAAGAGACTGAGGACGATCTCCCAGCTTTTGTTGTTAAAACTGGGTGGAAACTGTTCGAGAGTTTAAAAAACCTGCATTGCAGAACCAATCCAGAGTCTTCAGGGCGTGATGGTGTGTCCTGAACCAAATGTAAGGGGCGTAGCTTTGTTAGCGGCCGTTCAAGCAACTACTGTTCTTTTAAGAAATCCCCAGACTTCGGTAGGTGGAGAGCTCTGATTGTCTGGTGCCGCCTGATGAGTCGATCGACAGAAAATGAATCGCCAACTATTTTCACAACAGAATAATCATATAGTCTTATTTTTTTAAAGCAAAAATACCAAATATTCAGTCGTTGCAGCTTCTCAAATATGAGAAATTTGAAGTTTTTCTGTGTCAAACATGACAGTAAACTGAATATTTCTGTGTTGATCAGACAAAACGAGACATTTGAAGACGTTGTGTTGACCTTTAAGAAATTATAACACATTTGTCTTTATACATTTTAAAGACAAGACAGTTAATAGATTAGTGGATTAAAATAATGGTTAGTTGCAGCCCCATCAGCAACTATTTCAATATTAGAATAATCATTTTTTAATATTTGGCAAGAATATTTACCAATCTAACAGAATAGACAAGGACAGAAGAACTTTGCTTGTTGAAGCTGTTGTCACACCATCAGTAATAATGTTACAAATGTCCAAACACAAAATATAAACACAATCATCTTGTATTTTTGGAGAGAAAGCTTGTTGTTCAGTTGGTTCTTTCTTTAAAGATCGTGAACCCAAACCAGACGGCGTTATACGTCTCCAGAAGCGAAGCTAAAAACAGTCCAGTCCCTAAACAGACACTTTCACAAACCTTCTTACAAGCAAGTATGTTCATACAATGACCTGATTGATCTAAATGGTCGATCAATACCTTTTTAAACAAGGACGTCCTTCAACTTTAGCTTGTCGAGGTTCCTCCCGATCCACACAGTCTCTAAGACAAAGATACAAACAACCCTCAGATAGAAACAAGTTCAAGAATTCAACTGGACTAGGACGTCACATTCAGTTGAAAACAAACATTTGTAACATATATTTATTAAATGATAACTTATCAATCAGTTTTCTCTCACGTTGCTCATCTTTATTAAAGTTTCTCGTCCCTCTCTGCAGAGCTATCGTGGGTCGTCGCTGTTTCTTCCTGATCGGGACTCTCTACATGTATCGCTGTGTCACCATGTACATCACAACGCTGCCGGTGCCTGGAAAACACATGGTCTGCGCTCCCAAGGTACAAACACACACACACACATTAACTGTATGTTTACCTGTTGTTTACATACAGTTCACCATCAGTAACTGTTTTGTTTGTTTCTCTGTGCAGCTTTACAACAACTCGACCGGGAAGATCTGGAGGATTCTGAGGCTGATATCAGGAGGAGGTAACAGCAACAAACTATTGGGAATGATTGTTATAAACTGACAGAAATGTAAAATAAATTTATTTCACATTGCACTTGGTAAATAATTTTAGCTCTGAGTATCACTAATGGCTTTTCTTTCATACTTTGACTGTGAAACAGGCATTCAATTGTGTTCTGTTTGGTATTAAAATGCCTTTAAAAGTCTTAAATGTAACTTGAAGCCTGTAAGAAGTAAATTTAATGTCAGTTTACTCGCATACAGCGAACTGAAGCTCTTGCTTATCATGTGTTTGTTTGTGTGTTTGTTGTGTGCAGGTTTGTCTCTGACTGGTTCCCACTTGATGTGCGGTGACTTCCTGTACAGCGGTCACACCGTCATGTTGACTCTGTCCTACCTCTTCATCAAAGAGTGTGAGGATACACACACACAACACACACACACACACACACACACACACACACACACACACGCAACACACACAACACACACACACACACCTGCTGTTTTCTGATTTATTTCAGTTTAAATTCACTTTACTGCTGCTGCTTTCCTCAAATTAATTATGATGCAGGTTGACTGATATTTGTTGGGTCATTTGTGGAAAAAATTACTAATCTGAACTGATTATGAGACACTTATTATTATCATTTAAACTCTTTACTGAAACAACTTTAACCTGTTAATATTTCCTCTGAATCTCTGAATGTTGAATTTATTAAACAGCTGAGATACTAAAGAATGAGGTTAAAGTCAAAATACTTTGAGGAAAAATTGTTGTAATGTATTAAAATAATAATTTTATGATAACAACATCAGGACTTTTTTCTCATATTACAACTTTATCCTCAAATTCAGTTTGTTTTCTCTCTGAACACTGGCTGAACATTGGCAGAAATGGAATATAATATTCATAAGTATGTTTTAATTAGTTTATAATCACCTGATAATGAGAATCGTTGTGTTTTCGTTAATTAGAATGAGCCTTTATATCTACAGAGGGAGCAGGTCCTCTTCCATGGAGCCGCCATGTTTCTACAGTAGCCCAGAACAGACAAACCAAACACTGAAATCTAGAGAGGAGCTTTAGTGTTTTTCATGGGTTTCGTGGCCACTGTGGGTTTTACTACCCACCTGGAAGGGTGAGGGGTATTCTGCAACCTCACCACTAGATGCCACTAAATCCTACAGACTGGTCCTTTAATACTCATCAGAGTAAAAGTACAAATAAACATTATGACAGATAACAGTGATGAAGACATTTATACAAGTAGTAAATAACAGATCAACCCCCATAAAATAATTAAAATATCTCAAAAACAACAACATGAGTCGTTGTCTGAGTGTGATTTCTGGTTGTTTTTATTTGCTGCAGACTCTCCGCGCTGGATGTGGTGGTATCACTGGTTCTGCTGGTTGCTGAGCGCCTCGGGAGTCGTCTGCATCCTGATCGGCCACGAGCACTACAGCATCGACGTGGTGATCGGATACTTCGTCACCACCAGGACCTTCTGGTGGTACCACACCATGGCCAACACACATGTAGGTGTCCTTATAAATGTGACTCGATATTTATTAACGTCGACAGTCTAATCTAATATGTTCAGTTGGATACAAGGCTCCTAATTCACAGAACTACTTGAGTTTGTTTATTTATTTGCACAGGTTAAAATCAAATGCATACAAACAACATGAAAAAAATCTGTGTAGAGAGATGGAATTACCTCTAATAATAATAATAATAATAATAATAATAATAGAGATAAAATATAAAAACAAATGTGTGCACACATGGATTGTTATCCACACAGAAACATAAATACATGTGTAGAACACACACACTCAACACTGGTACATTACAAGAATGCCATCCTAAAAAAATAATAGTTTTTAACGTTTTTTTAAATGTTTAAATAACATACACACAAAAATACCTTCTTCTGATATAACATGGCGCGTTACATTCATAGACTGTATAAAAACATGGACGTAGTTGCCATGACGTCACTCGTTGGTTTCTGAAGAGGTTTTGAAGCTCAAAGCGAGCCGCTCCGGCCGTCGCCATCTTGGCGGTGCGTGACGCTGCCTAACTCCCAGCCAATCAAAAATGGGCAAAGAGGCGGGGCCGAATGGCTGAAACAAGCCACCTAGCGGCTGGCGGACCTGTCACTCAAAGCAGCCATGTCCTTCATTATGCAGAACTTTACGGCTTAATAACATTTAAATGAGTGAGTTATAAAAAAATTCACCCCCCGTACAGTTGTCATGAAAGAGGAAATTAGCTACAGAGACCAAAACCGTTGTTTGTACCAGACTGTAAACATGTTTATTTCTGCTGTAAAGTTGGACATTTTAACATGGGGGTCTATGGGGATTGACTCGCTTTTGGAGCCTCAAGTGGGCATTCAAGGAACTGCAGTTTTTGGTTTCATTTTACAGCCCCGGAGGTTACCGCTTGGTTACATTAGATACTTTATGAATCCCAAAGGTAAATTTAAAATAATAATAATTTATATTTAGTATTATTAGTATTTTTATTACTTGCACACTGCATATACTCTTTCCACTATGAACATTTGCAGATTCCAGGTCAATATTTTGTACATTTAATTTCATTTCATTCTCTTTTAAACCTGTAGCAGCTGTTCTCACTTTTTGATTGTAAATTTCCTTTTTATGTTATTTAGGATTACATCATTTTGTGTATATTTTTGACTGTTATGCACCACAACACCAAGTTAAATTCCTTTTTATCTGCAAATCCACTTGGCAATAAACCTGATTCTGATTCTACAGGTTAAATTTCCTCCCCTTAAAATCCCAATCTTACGCAACATTAAAGACTGCAAAATGCAAAATCTGTCTCTCTTTATGTAATTTTGTCACTAATATTCTGTGTTTTTTTTTCTGCTCAGACGCTGCGTCACGCACCCAGCAACTACCTGTCGAGGACGTGGTGGAACGTGGCCTTCAATTTCTTGGAAAGGAACGTTCAGACGACAGTTCCCATCGTGTTCTCGTGGCCGGTGGCGTTGCCCTCCTCCTGCAGGCAGCGGTACAGGATGGTGGAGGGCGGGAGGGACGAGTGACGTCGGAGAGGAGAGGAGATAACTAACCTGCCCTGAGCTGAACCAGCCTCCATCCTGAACCATGTGAGTGGACAGAGAAGAGGGCGACGGAGGACTTTAACATCAGTTTATTTATTAAAACCGGCATTTACACCTCACTGAGGAAGAGGAGGTGTTATTAAGTTTACATTATTATGACCACCTGGTATTTATTTATCAGCATGTTTTATCACCAGAATGATAATAATACAGTCAGAGGAGGTAGAACAAGCTTTCTGCTTTCAGAAAACATCAAAATCTACTTGATTTTCTTGGACGATACAAACACAAATATTATTACTGTTTAACGTTGACTGTTGTGCATCAGGAGGGCACACAGCAACACAACACAACCTTTTAAAATACAAGAGATTATGAAAGGAACCACAAATTAAACTTGTGTAAAACACTATAAGGTTAAACTCATAACCTGATAACTGCTTGCGAATCACTGGAGGTTTACTCACAATACTTCTTTTGTGTCTTTTGTGTGATGATAAACATCCGTCTTTGTCAAATTTGAAGGTTTAAATTAGTTTCAGATGTCATAAAAGTTTGCAAAAGTGCCAGTAAACCAATTTCACAGTGCATGAATCCAGATTACTGTCCTGCAAGTTATGAAAGTTTGAGAGTCCAACATCTCGAACCATCGACCTGCTGCAGCTTCTCAGATGGACGTAAGTTTTATGGTCTTCAGCCAACAGGATGCTGCTCAAACACCAACAGATCAACCAACTGAACTGGTGAAAAGCAACAAACTTTATCTGATTTAACAAAACAGGAATGAGTCAGGGTTACTTAGTGCTCACTAAGGTAACGATACGTCATTTTGACGTTTTGATTTTTCAGAATTATTAACAGGTTTTCCTACTAAATCATTTTAATCATTTAACAGTTGTACAAACTAAATATGATTATATTTACAGGACAGATGATGGGATAAAGATGGCTGAAAAGGAGCAGTCTTTCCAGGATTTCTTTTCTTTTGGTAGAAAGTCGGTCTAGCTTTAGCAACAGCTGTGTAGCCAAGATGGCTGCCACAAAAAAACAATTTGTGGCTTTGATTCCTGCAGTCAGAACTTGACACGTCTGGATTTGTTAACAACGAAAATGTCATTAAAACCAAAGTTGATTTGTTGCCAACAACTTTCATTTGAAGATTTAGACTTTTACTCAGACTTGCTGTGGAGTGAAGATTTTGGGGGTTAGCCACCCGCTAGCTCATTGACCTAAACGATTGTTTTGATAATGCCAACGCTAAAAAATGCATTTAGCACATATGAAAGGTAAATTTGACACCTACCAGCAAAGAGAAAAGTTTAAATATTATTATTGCTGATTATTATCGTTTTGTCATAATTGCCAGAAATAAGCACCAAAGCTAAACTGCTAGCTACAGCAGCAGTTCACAATGCTAACAGCACAAGTCTCAAAAGCACAAAGCTTTGGTCATTGTCACTGAGTTGTGTGCCATTAGCTACATGCTAGCTCATAATAGTGTAGAACAATTTTGATGTTTGTCATCCATTAAAGCTAAATGTATCACCTCCCAACCAAGAAATCTGAGACTAAATGTTTAAACATTGAGATGATTTACTGTTTGTTCTGAAAGCTAGCCATGTTTTTTTGGACCGAAGCTAAACTGCTAATGACTTAACATTCATGGTGCTAACAGCAGTTGGGTCTTCATTAATGTGGGAGTGGAAGCTTGTGTCATTTAATTAGGTTAAATTAGCCACATGCTAGCTCATTATTCATAACAATTGTTTTGATGATGCCAACTAAATAAATAAAGGTTTAAAATACATGAGAGGTAAATGAACAACCGTCCAACAAAGAAAACTGAGACTAAATATTTAAACACTGAGATTATTTCTCAGTTTGTTTCATAAACTAGCCAGAGATTCAAGACCAAATCTACTGATTGCTAAATTGCTGGCGATCTTAACATTACCAGCGCTAACTTGAGCTTGGTTGTCATCAGTGTGAGAGTTCTTGAGCATCGTTGTATATATCTGTCTATACTTGATTATTGTTAAGTTATATTTTCATGTCAAAATGAGTGAGTGAGACACTGAGCTCACGGTGGTTGTTTTCATTTTTTTTTTACTGTCTTATTTTTTTTCATTCTTTATTATAAAAGGAATCAATGAAATAACAGTCTTTAAACTTTGGATTTCACTAAGAGTCCCTGAAAACTGCTGCTGATTTAAAGTCGGACTGATGAAGGCTGCCGTTCCATAAAGCTACAGTTACTTGTATAAAAGTGTTACCCAATGCTTTCTACAACAGTTTGTTTTCTCAGTATGTCTTTATTCATTATGTTTGCTGACTTGAACACATTGTCACAATCTGTTTCCTTTGATAATAAATAAATTATTTTCAAGAACCAGTATTGATGATTGTTCTGTTCTCATAAGGAAATGTAGTAGATTTTAGCCACTAGCTAAAGGCACTGAATATGCACATAAAGGAACAATTAAAATATGTGGTATGCATTTAAATGGCAACACTATACTTGAAAAACATGTGGGGCACAGTTGAAATGTGGATCCTGCAGGCCATGATTATGTGATGTTGGGATGGAAAAGGAGCTCTGTACAAAACACATCAAAATTTTAATTTGTTCTTACAATATATGACGAGTTATTACATTTTTAACTCCAAATATTACAACTCTAGAACAGACGTCAACCGAGCATCAGTCCATCCACTGCTGACGTTTCCTCCCTCTGGTGACTCTTCATGTGTGTTTTCACACAGTGACTCTGAGTGAAGGCTTTGTCGCACAGAGAACATTTGTACGGTCTCTCTCCGTTGTGCGTCCTCATGTGAACAGTCACGTACTCTTTTTTCTTAAAGGTTTTCCCACAAACCCCACAAACAAACGGTTTCAAGCTTGAATGCGTCTTCTGATGGGATCTGAGAACGTTCCAGCAGCTGAAGGTTTGTCCACACTCTGAGCAGCCGTACGGTCTCTCCCCACTGTGGATTATCATGTGTCTCTTCAGAGCTCCTCGAGACGACATCCCCTTGCCGCATTCGCCGCACATGTGCGACCTCGCCTTGTTGTGTGTTTCCAGGTGAGCTTTTAACTCACCTGGTCTGTGGAACGTTTTGCAGCAAACGTGGCAGAGGTGCGTTCTGCTTCTGTCTGTGTGGATTTTCTCGTGTTCTTTCAGTTTTCCGGGAAGTAAAAAATGTTTCCCGCAGACCTGACAGCTGTAACGTTTCTCCCCAGTGTGAAGCAGCATGTGTCGGGTTAAAGATCGGAAGTCACTGACAGATTTACCGCAGTCTTTGCAGCGGTACGGTTTCTCACCTGTGTGGCGTCTCATGTGAATCCTCAGCTGCTGTGGGAAACCAAAAGACTGGTGGCAGATGTCACATTTGTGTGGTTTATCCTCCACGTGCTCCCACTTGTGATTCTTCAAACCCGACTTATGAGTGTAAGCTTTATGGCAGACGTCACATTTGTACTGTCTCTTTTCTGTGTGAAGACTAGCGTGCCTGTTCAGACTAGAAACAGTCATGAAAGACTTTCCGCAGATGTTGCAGCTGTGAGTTTTCTGGTGACTTTGAAGGTGACTCCTCAGCTCCTCTGCAGACTCTGAATGTTCTCCACACACTCCACAAACTCTCTCTGGATCGTCCACATGACTCCAGACGTGTTTTACCAACATGTTCGTCGACGTGCACAGAACTGTGCAGACTTTACAGGAGAGAAGAGCATCACTGTTCTCAGTCGACGCCTTCGGAGACGAATGGATCCGTTTGCTTCTCTTTGTTTTGACGCCTGAATGTTTGACTTGTGGCTTCCTCGCTGTCTTGGATGAGTTCGGTTCAGGTTCACTCTCCTCCAGCTCCTCATCACACTTGTCTGGTTTCCAGTCGCCATCTCTGTCGTCCACCATCACCTCCTCCTCCTCCTCCTCCTCATCATCATCACCTTCCCCTTTGCTCTCAGCTGCGGGGCAGGAAGAAGAAATGGCTCTAATTTCTTGCTCTGATATTCCACAATCTTCTCCGTCATCACCGTCCTCTGTTTCCTCTGTTTCTTTGTTGTGGGAACTGATAATAGAAAATAAGGAGTTTGATGATTTACATGAACCTTTATGTTTCACAGTATCAAAATGTGCTTACTGGGGATACTTGTTTAATGATAAAATGGTTGCCAGCTTCTTTGGTGACTCACCTTGCATGCGGTCTGGTTTCATCACTTCCTGTCAGTGCTGAAGAGGTGGACAGAGCGTCACTGGCGGCTTCGTCTTTTCTCTGTGGAGGAGGAAGTCGCTCCTTGCTGATCAGGGATTTCTTTGCTGTCTGGAAGAAATCAACAGTTTTAAAAACCAACTGAGATTAAATTACATTTTTTTTATCTACTACAGCAACATATCTGCTCTGTAAATCACTCGGCCTGTTTTCTGTTTTGAGAAAAATATCAGAAACCAAAAGGGAGAAATTTATATTTGATATTTTTGGTTTTGTGATGGCGCCCCCTAGTTTTACATTAATTTGATGTGATGCTGTTAGTTATCTGCTTTCGTAGCTGGAGTCTTTATTTCCATACATTGAATCGAATCCTTTCATGAAGTCATAACGTGTCGTTCTACCATCAGCAGAGCAGACGTCACACTGAGCCTGATTGCATCCTGCTCCACAACACAGCAACCCACATTAGCTTCCTGCTAAAGTCTCCTTCTGATCTAACTTACAAACATGAACACACGTCTTGTCCTGCAGCTTGTTGAACGACTCAACTGAACATCCCACTCGGACCTTCGGCTCTCGACAGGAAATAAAACAGTTACACAACTTGACAAACTACCTTCAGTCGAATGTAAAGAGCCGATCTTCCTTTCCCGGTGGACTTGATGGACCTGTGGACCTCCTCTGGCGTCAGCGTCTTTACTCTCAGAGGCTGTAGTCTCTTGCATTTGTCAGTCAGGAAGACATCGAACGGTCGGTCACCTCCGGGCAGCTCAGGGAAGGTGGACCTCAGCAGATCCAGGAAGTCGGCCTCCCTTAGGCCACGAGGACACGTCAGCTTCTGCACCGGATGTTTGTAGGCTGACGCAGAGACACATTAAACTGAATTACACTCAATTATCCTTTTACAGATTTTTAGGGGGATTAAACTTTTTAGATTTACCTCTTTTTGAGAGCACGTTGGTCTGCATGTCCTTCAGCAAGCAGACCCTGAGTTGCAGCGAGTGCCGTGTTTTTGTGTTCGATGACTGTGCTGCTTCATCGTCCTCGTCTGGCTTCCCGTCATCATCTCTGACATCCTCGTCACCAGCTTCCCCTTCGCCGTCCTCTGCGGAGCTGAAAGACGGCGGTAAAACCGGGCGTTTCCTCTTCGATGCGTCGGTAGCGCTCTCGTCTGGTTTCTGGTCCTTATTTCTGTCATCGTCCACATGAGAGGGCGCCAGAGAGTCACTGGTGGGGTCTAGTGAAGTACCACCATCATCATCACCATCATCGGTTTCCATCAGCTGTATTCTTGCGCTGCTGGGCAGAGCGTCTTCTTTGTTGATCTCAACTCTTGAAACAGGATCGCTGCAGGAACAAGAAGTTTCATTACATACATGGACAATATGAATATTTACCAACTCTTTGATGGTTGTGAACGTTTCTTATCAACTTACACAACTTACTGTGCAGGAAACACATCCATAAAACTCAACAACACTTTCTTCTCATGTCTCTTTTCCTGCTTTCTAGTTGTAATCGTTGCCGTCTAGAAACTTCTGCAGCATTCAGTCCTTTACGGCTACATTCATGAAATTATCCAAATAGAAATTAAAGATTGAAATATGAATATATTTATTTTAATAAGTGTGTATTTATATGCTGATTTCTGTAATCTATGTGATTATTTGCACATATTTAACTAACGTGCTCCATACTGCCACCTAGTGTCCTGCTGGTCTGTGGCAGCAGGTAGTAAATGATGATTTCCTTTAGTTACCTCGTATGTTTCATGGTGTCATCGCTGGTTGTCATGGAGACGGTCAGAGAATCGGCTGTGTTGTCACGTTCTCCGTCTTCCTCGCAGGTCTGCTCTTCATCTCCAACCTGGCAAAAAAGCAAATAAATCAATATTAGAGCTGCTACGATCAGTCGATTGATCAACAACAGTCTCTATTAGTTAGCTTAACTTGCTACATTAAAGGTTACAGCTGAGACACACACAGTACTTGTTAGTAGATCAGTTCATTGTTGGTTTGAGTGTTTTCAGACCACCTACCTTTGCTCGGATATACAGGGCTGATCTTCGTCTCCCGGTGGACTGGATGGACCTCTGGATCTCCTCTGCTGTCAGCGCTCCAACTTCCAGCGGCCACAGTTTCTTGGAGGCGTCGGCTGTGAAGACGTCAAACCGTCCGGTCAGCTGAGGGAATCTGGACCTCAGCAGGTCCAGGAAGTCGGCCTCCTGCAGGCCACGAGGACACCTGACGTCCTGCACCGAAGACCTCGTCACTGAAACGCAAACAAATCCATGAAAACGTTCAAGGACTAAACTCAGTTTGAAGGTTGTTTGTTCTGAATGAGAGTTTGAGGCTTCTACCTTGTGAAGACCTTCGACCCTGCACGCTGGTCACGGAGTCCTTCAACAGACAGACTCTGAGATTTAAAGGTCCAGATCTCCGGTTCTTCCTCTTCACAGACTGACCTCTGCAAGGAAACAGACAAATCAAAGAAATCGTAGTTCTGTGTATCAGGAAACACTTCAGTCTCACTTCAATGGAAACGTATTAATTAGTGATTTTATGTCAAACTGGAACCTGGTGTTTGATGTCTGATCCTGCTGGTCTGGACTGGTACTCTGTACTGGCTCTTCAGCAGCCTCCTCCTCATCTTCACCCTCCTCTTCCTCAGTGTGGTGTAAGACGTCCTGGCTCCAGCTGTCGTCCCAGTCTGAACAAAAGAAGGATTGCAGATTATTTACTGTTTATTGTCATTTATTTATTTCTAATAAATAAAGATAATAAAACTTATTTTTAATTAGTTTATTGATTTTAAGAGATGAATATCAGGCTGTGACCAACATCTGTTCTCGTTATATTTAATGATTATTTTCATTATCAATGAATCTTTGGATTATTCTGTCGATTAATTGATTAGTAATTTGGTCCATAAAATGTCAGAAAATTGTGAAAAACATTGATCAGTGTTTCCTAAAACCCGAGATGACGTCATCAAATGTTTTGTCTCAAAGATCTTCAGTTTACTGTCAAAGAGACTAAAAGAAACCAGAAAATATTCACATTTTAGAAGCTGAATCAGAGAATTTGAACTTTTTTTTACTCAAAACAATTAATCGATTATCAAAATAGTTGGTGATTAATTTAATAGTTAGCAACTAATCAATTAACCGACTAATCGTTGCAGCTGTGATTATAAAACACTCGGTAGACACAGACTCCTAAACTCAGAGCTGATCCTGAATATTGATCCGATGCTCATATTCAGAGTTTATCTTGCTTTCTTTATTTAACTTTTAATATTAAATTGGAGCTTTTTTTTGCATAAATATCGATTTATATTGTGGATTTTTTTTTCCGATTTGAGTATTAGATGGTTTCTATCTTGAGGTTTGTGCTGTTTTTCTGGTTTTTACTGGTTTATTGATCACTCACCTGTCCCACATGATGTGAACAAGTTCCTGAAACAGGGATAATTAAACAAATATATTGTTTAACCAAAACATAAAGAGCACTGTGAGGACATACGTGTCTGCTGTGTGTGCTGCTCTTCCTCCTTTTCAGGGAGTTTATCTCCACCAGCCTCCTCCTCTTCCTCACATACAGGTAACAGTCCTTCATCATCTGGATCAGAGATGAAGCTTTAAACAGGTGGTGGAAGACGTACTGACACCTTTTACTTCAGTAAAACTACAGTATAAAAACACTCCTGTACAAAAACCTCTAAACTGTGTTCAAGTGAGTGAATCTACTGAGTTACTTTGTTTGCTGCTTTGTTCTCTTCTTGCAACATTATCTCTATAATTCACCGACCTATCCTGCAGAGTTTGACCTGAGGCTGCAGGAGAACCTCCAGCTGTCTCCTCTGCCGGTCGATCTCCTGTCTGAAGCCCGAAGCCTCCTCCTCGTACCCGGCTACGGTTCTCTCAACAACCGCTAAGATTTCCTGCGCGGCTGTGGACAGTTTGTCTGCGATCATTCCTCTCAGGATCTCCGCTTTAGACACTTTACAGTCCGCAAAGTCCACCGAGGAAACATAGATCACGTTTAAAGTCTCCATCTCCTGTTTAAAGAGACATAAGTTTGTCTCTTTGGCTTCTTCCGCCCTCAGTTTGTTTTTGGTGCAATCACAAATGTCGCCCGACTGGAAAACATTCAAAGATCACACAAACGTTCCGCTCCAATTCTTATTTTTTAATAACAACAACAACAATAATAATAATAATAATAATAATAATAATAATAATAATAATAATAATAATAATAATAATAAAATGTATTTATATAGCGCTCATAAAATTAGAGATTACAAAGTGCTTTGCAAGGACAAAATGAAAAAGGCAAAACAAACAAACAAAAAACAAACAAACACATGCAGACAAATAAAAGAATTAATTTATGTGAAAAGTTCGAGTTTAAACTCAAATATTTTTTTCATGTGAGGCCCAAATACTCTTACATAGAGACTAAAGAGAATAAGGTAAAAAAAAATAAATAAATAAATACATTTTCAGAAAACGTCAATAATAAACATAAAGGAGAATTTTCACCTTTCTGACAATATCAACAACAACTGAAAATGTATAAATGTTGAATTTATGGCAGAGCCGTTGTAATGGATTGCATTAGATTGTACAGGTGAACCTAATGAAGTGGCCTGTGGGTGTACATATATATATAATATTATTATTATTAAGCAACATACATGTCGTCCACATCGTCAGTGTTGTGAACACTTTTGGACACACTGTTTGAAGTAAGAAATTAAAAACTGAAAAATTTCTTTCATACAAAACAGATTTATTCAGTGAGGAACATAAAGTTTCTGTGTTTTAATTCATTTTAGATTCAGGCCAGAATTTGTAATCAAAGTAACTTCACTACATTTTACTGGACAGAGATCAGAACATGGTGTGTGTTGTCCTTCACATGTTGTCTCTTCAGAGGTCTCATCCAGCACTCAGAGTCCAGCTGCAGGAAAAACAACAACAGATCATTTTAGTCTCAGCTCAGAGGGATTTACACACACACACAACAGAACAAAGTCAGGGGTCGTCATGCCCGAGAAACACTTCTATACATGTGTGTGGATGGGAAGGCGTTATATCTCATGTCTAATTATACAATTTATAAATTGTCTATTAGGGTACACACATGCAAATCTATTGGTAAAACCATATGTTTACATGCAAAAGCTGTAATGTAATGTAGTTTTTTTTAATTATTTACATATTTTAATATATTCTGACTAACAATTTTGCAAACCAAAAGTGTGGAAAACAAGTTTTTATTTCAGGAGGCTTCTGTCTGTCCTTCAGTCTTTGGTACTTTTTTATTAACATGTCAGTTGACTCAGAATTTTCTAACTATTAACTCATGCAGTTCATTTTCATTTCATTACAGCAGTTTTTATTTCACAACACAATTTTTCTTCATGACTGTTTTATCTCAAAGTGCCAACTGTCATCAGAGATGATTATTTGTTTCATGTCTTATTTATATATATTTAATATTGAACAGATTGAGGTACTGTAAGATACCAAGATGGAAATAAAAGAAGAATGTTCTTTTAATACTTTGACTGTTTCTTTGTTGTGTTTTGGGGTTTTTTCACCCTTTAAGAAGTGGCACCTTGTTCACATTAAGGAATAGTTCAACTATGGGCACCTAGTTATAGTTAAAAGTGGGGGTGCAAGATTAGTGACAGAGAGAGTAACAGGTGTGTCCGCTCGGATCCTCCAGTAACACGCAAAGTACATAGACAAGTATGTGAGCAATTCTGTTTACGACGCAGCTGGTTGTCTACACGACTGCATGGTTAAAAAGCAAGTACAACTCTGGCTTAATAAGCCATTGCTGACACGCCTATGAGTTCAATACTTTCTTGCCGAGAGTTAGATAAGAAGATCAATACCACTCTCCTGTCTGTACGCTAAATATGAAGCTACATCCAGCAGTTAGCTTAGCTTAGCTTAGCATAAAGACTGGAAACAATGGGAAAAAGCTAGCTTCGCTCTGTCTAAAGGTAACAAAATTCACCTCATGAACATGTCTCAGCTCAGTCTTGTTTGTTTAGTACAAAAAAAAACATAAAAATAGAAATTAGGGCATTTTACAGGGGTTTATGTGACGGGCTATTTAGTGCATGTGAGTTCAGCAAAGATAAGCTAACTGGATGCTAGCTGTCACTTTATTTTTACCATACAGACATAAGAGTGATATTAATATGAATATCTCACTCTCCAGAAGGAGTCTTGCCAGAAAGTGAATAAGCATATTTCCTAAAATGTCAAACTTTGGCTTTAAAGTTGAAGTAGTGTTTTCTTTCTTTTAACCCGACCTGGGACAGCTTCCTGCTGGCTCCGCTTCCTCTTCCTTTTACCCTGGAAGGAAGACAAAGAGGGGAAATTAAAGTGCTTCCTGCCGCACATGCACATAGTATACATGGAGGATATACTGTACATACATAGTTATCTCTGGCCGACCATCCAGGGTAAAGCTGCATGTGGAGCAGTCTCTCCTTCTGGGCCAGATCGTAATATTTGGACTGTTCGGAGTGTGACAGAGCGTGCCACTGTGGAGGTAAAACAGATTATTTATTAGACAAACATATTTATAGATAAAATCATACAAAAGGAGAGATTACAGACCTCCACAAAGGCTGAATTTGTTATTTTAATATTTAAAGTTCATTTTAATATTCTTATTAGCAGCTGATTAGCTTAGCACAAAGAATGGAAACAGGTAAACAGCTAGCCTGGCTCTGTCCAAAGGAAACAAAATGAGCTACTGACATACTAATTAGCATGTTCTAATTTGTTTGTTTAATTCACGTAAAAAATGTAAAAACGTCATTTTGTGGCTTTACAGAGGATTATGTGTTGGACTATTTCTTGACTGGGACCAGTGGCTTCTGAGAGACTCTGCTGGTTGCCTGGCAACTGCTCAGGGCCAAGAAATAGTCTGGCCCATAATCCTCCGTAAAACAACAACGTTTCATTCTTACACTTTGGTTTTTGTACAGATTAAACAAACAAGATATAACATTTCTTATAGTGAGCTTTTTAGAGGTGCTGACAGGTGGATTCTGTTAACTTTGTTTTTTTGCTAACTGAATGTATATGAAGAAGAAGAGATTTCACTGTTTTTCTATTGTTTATATGTTTCATGCTGGATATGTTTCATGCAGAATTTTTCAAAAAATACCTAAAGTAGCTAGTTTGTTTCCAAGTCAGTTTCATATGTTGACAGATTGTTTTTTAACAGTGAGGATATGGCCTGCATATGGTCCTCAATTGCATCATAGATCAGACTAGCACACACACACACACATACTTCTATCCTAAAGCCAAATCGTAACCCTCAAACAGCCCTCTGAAGGTCTGTCCCAAAGTGAAGAGTGGCCAAAATGTCCTTGTTTACCAACAATGTCCTTCCAAGGTCCAAAACTCAATGAGGTCCTCACAAAGATAGTCAGACAAGAAGACAGACATACACACCCTGCGTCCTAGGATGCGGTTGATGGCGGCGCTCTCTCTCTCTTGGCCCTCCTGCAGAACTTTGTGTCTCATCTCCTTCATATAGAGCATGAAGGCGTTCAGAGGCTTCTTCACCTGCACACCTGGTCTGCTGCTGAGGGGCGAGAGACATCCAGGAGAGAGAGAGAGAGGGGGAGAGAGAGAGAGAGAGGGGGAGGAGGTTATCCAGATGAATCTTCTGTCACAGTGTAAGATTTCAAATACTACAGTAGTTGCAGTAGCAGTAGTATTAATAGTAGTAGGAACTGTAGTAGTAGTAGTTCTAGTAGAAATAGTAGTCATAATTGTAGTAACAGTGTTAACAGCAGTCGTCAAGTCAATTTATTTATGAACAAATGCCGACCAAAGTGCTTTACAGAGAGATTAAATTATAGGATTATTATAAAACACAGGAACAATCAAATATAAACACACAAATTATTAAATAAAAACAGACATAAATAAGATGATATGAGTAAAGTATGGAAGCATGGAATATCTTGATAAAATCATAATACAAACTTCATTGTACAAACAACAAATAAATTACAAACAAATAAAAGCCAGAGTGTGGTCAGACATGACTTCATGATGACAATTAAGAGGCTAAAGAGAAGAGACGGGTTTTAAAGGTATCAATGGAGCGGGAAGATCTAATTGTTAGTGGTGGACTGTTCCCCAGTTTAGGACCAATGACTGAAAATGCTCGATCACCTTTAGTTTTCAACTGGGTGCGTGGAAATGGAGAGCAGTGATTGGTCAGCAGATCTGAGGGGTCTGGAGGTGGAATCAGGGATTACCTGGTGCCAGTCCCATGCAGTAGTAGTATCTGTAGTTTTAGTAGTAGTGGATGTACTATAGTAGCAGTAATTGTTGTAATAATATGAGCAGTAGTACTCACTGTAGTTCCATTAAAAGCAGTAATAGTATTAGTACTGTATTAATAACTACTACCGTACTGTTACAACTACTACTACAGTAGGACTACAGCTCCTACTGCTAGTACTACTAATACTACTAATACTACTTATACCACTACTTATATTACTACATCAACTACTACTGCTGCTGCTACTACTCATATTACTACAAGTACTAGTAGTAGTAGATGTAGTAGTTGCAGTACTCATTCTTGTTGTTACAATAGAAGTAGTGGTAGGAAATAGTCATAGTAACAGCAGTAGCAGTAGGAGATGTAGTTCTAGTACTTTTAATATTATGTAGTAGAATTAGTAGAACTTGCTTTGGTGGAAGTAACAGCAGCAGTAGTATCTGTATTTGCAGTATCAGTAGTTGTTGTAATAGATTTAGTAGCAGCAGAAGTAGTAACTTTAGTAGGAGTAGTACCTGTAGTAGTATTTTAGTATTATATAGTAGAATTAATAGAACTACTGTTGCTTTGTAACAGCAGCAGTAGTATCTGTATTTGCAGTATCAATAGTGTTAGAAGTAGTACTATCTAGGAGATTTATAAAAACATGAAATCATCCCAAGTCACCTGAACACACCTGAACAAACTCACCTTGTGACGCTGTTGCCATGGTGGCAGGGGTGTGTCCTGGAATGGGCTGCACTGATTGGCTGGCTGTACGGGGAGGACGGAGGGAAGTGTCTGTCGCTGTAGAGGAGGAGAGGGATGAGAGGATGGACAGATGACTGCAGAGAGAGAGAGAGAGAGAAAGAGAGAGAGAGAGAGAGAGAGAGAGAGAGGAGATTCAATTTACATTTTATTGAATTTAGGTCGCTCCCTGTCTGCCTATTTGAAAATGACAAAAGTTAATTTCACATTCATAAAACATCACATAAAAGCACTTGATTGTAACAGAAAGTACTACTATCTATCTATCTATCTATCTATCTATCTATCTATCTATCTATCTATCTATGCATCTATCTATGTATCTATCTATCTAAAGAGACAGTAGCTTGTAGATTTTGTTTTGCCTTTCAGCTGTTTTTTTCCAAACAGGCTAACATACTAACAAGAAGACCAAAACACACACACACACACACACACACACACACACACAGTTGCATTTCAACCATTTCAGAAGACATTACATTGACTTACATTCATTTCCTGGAGACTTACCACAACCACTACTTGCCTAACCAAACCTTAACCTGGGGACTAGCTTTTTGTCCCCACAATGTGACTGTGTAAACAAATGTCCCCACAACATACAATAAGTATACACACACACACACACACACACACACACACACACACACACACACACCCTTGGGGAAGTGAAGCCCTCAGACTCTCGGGGTCACATTTAACACTGATCGTGTCAGAAGGGGAACATATTGGCTTGAAGGGATAGCACGCACACACACACACACACACACACACACACACACACACACACACACACACACACACACACACACGCAGCCGTCCACTCACAGCAGCAGCAGTCTGAGTGTCTGTCGTGTTGTGTCGCCCCCCGTTGGTCAGATTCAGGTACTGCTGTTGAGGTGGACACCAGTCAAACACCTGAGGTTTACCTGAAACATCACAAATAAAGACAGGACTCATGTTTTAAAACCCTTCAGCTCAGGTTGAGGATGTTTATGTTTAGTCATATTTAGTTTCCACACCGCAGGTCGGTCCTGCAGGGTTCTGGTTCTGTCCCCTCATCAGTCCGATCTCCTGAAACCAGATCAATAATCAGTTAATTTATACTCACTGAGGCAGAAGATCAATCAAGCAGTGGTACATAACTGAATGATGAATTAATGACTGAATTAATTAATAGACATCTGGTGATTAGTATTAATAATCAGGTAATATTAAAAGTATATTTGGATAAAATGACCACAACAATATAAAAATATCAAAAATAAACATTATTTATATTGCATATTCCACACAAAATGCAAAATAAATAATAAAATATCAGACAATTTAAATAACTATAACTAATAAAAAGTAAATAAATAATTAATTTAAATAATTATTTAATTAATTAAATAAGTTAAACTATTGAATTCTAAGATTAAATTATTCATTGATTTATAAATATTGATGCAGATTAAGTGTATTAATAGACATCACATTAAATACACATAACAGTATAAATTAAAATGTAAATGTAAATCTTGATAATTATTATTTTACTAATAGTTAAAATTAAAAATATGTCATGTTTGTACATGAAATACAATAATAAAATTATACTGTAAAAAGATGTATTTATATCAAATGTATTTTACAGCTACTTTTTGTCTTTGGTTGAGCACATTTTTTTCTTCTACTTTACAGAGTAATAAGTAAAATAATATAAGTAATAATGTTAAATGTTTAATGTGTTTACACATCTTGGATTGTATTTAGAAAGATATTCATAACAAATAAATAAAACATACTTACCCCTCTGCTGAGCATCTGCTCCATCATGACAAAGAAAAAAAGACAGAAAAAAGACTCTTTAACTGAGTTTACTTGAAAAAGTAAACATTTAAGTGATTCAATAATAACACTACTAATAATAATAAATAATTTATTAAATAGTACAGAAGGTTTGAAACGAGCGGAGAGGAAGAAAGAACTGATTCTCACATCTTCAGACTCAACAGACTGGAGGGATGAAATCATGATGTTTATGAACACACACGCTGTCAGTCACTTCCTGCCTCGGGTTCTTTGTCTGCTCATAATAAAACAGATTATATTACAGGATTTTACAACCGTTTTATCAATGTAGCGTTTGATGATGTAATCTTTACATGTTGCACATTACCCCATTTACAGTAATGGTGACTTGTTTGCTTTTGTTTGGGTACTGACTTTCCTCCTTTTTTTACTTATTTATTTTATTGTATTAGTTATTTAATTTTTATTTATTTACTTTCTTTTATTGTAAGTGTGTATGGTGGTTAGGCAGGTGGGGACGGGGGAGTCATTCCTGTTGGGTTTTATTGTTGAAAACTTGCACAGTGACGTACCTGCCTGTTGGTCTTTATCTGTTTATGATCCAATGTACATTCATCAATAAAGTGTTGAAACTAAAAGTACACAGTCGAATTACAGTGTTCACATGACATTAACTATTATCAATCTCATGTCAGGATGTAGTTAGCCTAGCTTAGCATAAAGATTGGAAATGGGGAATTGGCCACAATCACCTCTAAAGATCACCAATTAACACATTATATATTGTTTGTTTAATCTCAAACAGATTTTTTTGGTAAACACAGTGACTTCCCGGAGATATTTCCCAGAATAACAACTTTCCCTGCTTGTATATCTCGAGTGGGGAATTGCAAGTAAAAACAGAGTTTTTAAAATGATCATATTTTCTCATTTCCTTGGAGAGGTCCATGCAGATAGTTTAGGTTTTATTTGGTCACATTTTGAGATATTTGTCTTTGATACAACACAATGGAGTTTCATTTGTCCAACCTTCAACTTTCCAGATACAGTACCCTTGTTACTCTGGATTATCTGACTTCCCCCATCCTACTGTCCTTTTTAGACTCTGACCTTTCACCTCTTCCGCCCTCCCCCAACCCTTCTCCCTCTTGCTCTTCCCCCCAGGTTTTGTGGGTGTGTCAGGGGTGAGTATGCCTGTGGATTTGCCAGCACAGCTGTCAGAAATGTTTTGCTGCAACGCGTCAAACTGAATCAAAGTGCATAGAAATCACCAGCTGTGAAAACACCCCTGACTTCTGCCACGTTGACTTGTCGTATAAGATTATGAGCAAAACTCATGTATTTCAAATTTTTAGGTCTAAAAACTTTTATAACATGTATGTTTTCCTGCTAGATCTCTGCATGTGTGGTGACTTTCCTCTTGCTTTTGACACCAGACAAAACTGGAATAACAGAGAAGATGGCCTTGGTGTTCCAGCAACAAAAGAGTATTACAGCATGAGAGTATTTCTTAAGTACAAATAATGACCAAGAGGGAAAAAAATCAGTGATTCAAGGAAAGAAATTGCTAAATTAAAGATTAAGGATGAGGAGTGCATAAATTACTCATTTGAGGGAACTATTTATTAAAAACAATTTTCCCGAATGACAGTGATAACAATAATTAAGTAATTTAAGGACACAATTTAGTGATTTAGTGCCGCTAATTATTAAATCAAGGTAACAACATTTAAAGGTATGAGCTATATATATTTATATATATATATATATATACACACAGGTCCATCAAGTCCACCGGGAAAGGAAGATCGGCTCTTTACATTCGACTGAAGGTAGTTTGTCAAGTTGTGTAACTGTTTCATTTCCTATTGAGAGCTGAAGGTCCGAGTGGGATGTTCGGTTGAGTCGTTCAACAAGCTGCAGGACAAGACGTGTGTTCATGTTTGTAAGTTAGATCAGAAGGAGACTTTAGCAGGAAGCTAACGTGGGTTGCTGTGTTGTGGAGCAGGATGCAATCAGGCTCAGTGTGACGTCTGCTCTGCTGATGGTAGAACGACACGTTATGACTTCATGAAAGGATTTGATTCAATGTATGGAAATAAAGACTCCAGCTACGAAAGCAGATAACTAACAGCATCACATCAAATTAATGTAAAACTAGGGGGCGCCATCACAAAACCAAAAATATCAAATATAAATTTCTCCCTTTTGGTTTCTGATATTTTTCTCAAAAGAGAAAACAGGCCGAGTGATTTACAGAGCAGATATGTTGCTGTAGTAGATAAAAAAAAATGTAATTTAATCTCAGTTGGTTTTTAAAACTGTTGATTTCTTCCAGACAGCAAAGAAATCCCTGATCAGCAAGGAGCGACTTCCTCCTCCACAGAGAAAAGACGAAGCCGCCAGTGACGCTCTGTCCACCTCTTCAGCACTGACAGGAAGTGATGAAACCAGGCCGCATGCAAGGTGAGTCACCAAAGAAGCTGGCAACCATTTTATCATTAAACAAGTATCCCCAGTAAGCACATTTTGATACTGTGAAACATAAAGGTTCATGTAAATCATCAAACTCCTTATTTTCTATTATCAGTTCCCACAACAAAGAAACAGAGGAAACAGAGGACGGTGATGACGGAGAAGATTGTGGAACATCAGAGCCGGACAAAATTAGAGCCATTTCTTCTTCCTGCCCCGCAGCTGAGAGCAAAGGGGACGATGATGATGATGAGGAGGAGGAGGAGGTGATGGTGGACGACAGAGATGGCGACTGGAAACCAGACAAGTGTGATGAGAAGCTGGAGGAGAGTGAACCTGAGCTGAACTCATCCAAGACAGCGAGGAAGCCACAAGTCAAACATTCAGGTGTCAAAACAAAGAGAAGCAAACGGATCCATTCGTCTCCGAAGGCGTCGACTGAGAACAGTGATGCTCTTCTCTCCTGTAAAGTCTGCACAGTTCTGTGCACGTCGACGAACATGTTGGTAAAACACATCTGGGGTCATGTGGACGATCCAGAGAGAGTTTGTGGAGTGTGTGGAGAACATTCAGAGTCTGCAGAGGAGCTGAGGAGTCACCTTCAAAGTCACCAGAAAACTCACAGCTGCAACATCTGCGGAAAGTCTTTCATGACTGTTTCTAGTCTAAACAGGCACGCTAGTCTTCACACAAAAAAGAGACAGTACAAATGTGACGTCTGCCATAAAGCTTACACTCATAAGTCGGGTTTGAAGAATCACAAGTGGGAGCACGTGGAGGATAAACCACACAAATGTGACATCTGCCACCAGTCTTTTGGTTTCCCACAGCAGCTGAGGATTCACATGAGACGCCACACAGGTGAGAAACCGTACCGCTGTAAAGACTGCGGTAAATCTGTCAGTGACTTCCGATCTTTAACCCGACACATGCTGCTTCACACTGGGGAGAAACGTTACAGCTGTCAGGTCTGCAGAAAACATTTTTTACTTCCCGGAAAACTGAAAGAACACGAGAAAATCCACACAGACAGAAGCAGAACGCACCTCTGCCACGTTTGCTGCAAAACGTTCCACAGACCAGGTGAGTTAAAAGCTCACCTGGAAACACACAACAAGGCGAGGTCGCACATGTGCGGCGAATGCGGCAAGGGGATGTCGTCTCGAGGAGCTCTGAAGAGACACATGATAATCCACAGTGGGGAGAGACCGTACGGCTGCTCAGAGTGCGGACAAACCTTCAGCTGCTGGAACGTTCTCAGATCCCATCAGAAGACGCATTCAAGCTTGAAACCGTTTGTATGCGGGGTTTGTGGGAAACTGCGTGCGAGACAAGAACACCTGACGGTTCACATGAGGACGCACAACGGAGAGAGACCGTACAAATATTCTCTGTGCGACAAAGCCTTCACTCAGAGTCACTGTGTGAAAACACACATGAAGAGTCACCAGAGGGAAGAAACGTCAGCAGTGGATGGACTGATGCTCGGTTGACGTCTGTTCTAGAGCTGCAACTAATGATTATTTTCATTAATTGGTTAATCAATTCATTGTTTGGTCAATAAAATGTTAGAAAAGGGTGAAACATATCGATCGCTGTTTCCCAAAGCCCAAGATGACATCCACAACCCACATTTTAAAAGCTGGAATAAGAGAATTTGGAATTTTCCTCCTTTGAAAATGGCTCAGAATGATTGTAGAAACTCATAATGTAATCTGCCAATAATGTGAAAAAAATGGTGATCCATTCAAATGCAAACCACATACAGTTGTTCCTTTATGTGCATTGTAGATGTTTTATGTACTGAAATGACGCCCACTGTCTCAGAACCTCATAAAAAGTCCAAAGCCAAAAACATAAACAAGATATTGGCAAATCTAGTTCAGTCTATGAATGAATGAACAGTTTGTCAGGAATTGTATTTCTGTCTATAAATGGTAGTGGATCGTCCTGCTATGTTGGTTTCACAATGTGCTTCTTTTTTCAGAAACTAACTGAAAGTGCGTTGATGTGAACCTGTCAAAAGAAGAAAAAAAGCTACTTCTTACTTTCTTTAGATTACTTGCACAAACCTTTGATAAATAGTTTGTGTAATTTGCACACACACGGATACATACACTAATGAATGCTCTGAAAAACACACAGTAGATGGTAGATTTTGAAAATAGACTTCTGGACAGTAAAAAAAAAAGAACTAACTCAGTTCTATATTAGAAGATATAGTAATAAAACATTTTTACTGCATGTGAAATAAAAATCCAATGAAATTTTCAGGTTTTACTGGACAGATACAAATGTATCTTCAGTGTTTTATAGAGACGTTTGTAGCCAACATTAGCAACGTGTTGGGAAGAAATTGAGTGGGATCAAACTCAATGCTAACATTAAACAGCTAATAACACAACTGTACTGATTATTGATTCTTCACTGATGAGTATTTCTTTGTTTTACTTCTGATCGGTTTTTTATAAAAAAAAAAATCAATCTGAAAGGTAAGCAAAGCTGTCAAATAATCATAGTGGAATAAAAAGTACAATATTTCCTGGTGAAACCAGGTGCTATTTTTGGTGCCCCGGTTCCAGAAGTGGAAATCGTTAATTTTTCCCATACATGTCAAAGTTTTAGCATTTCTACAGCCCGGATCAACATGAAACTCTCTTTTTTTTAAAATCATCAGTACAAAAGAGGAACAATTTTTAATCTTTATCTTTTTAATCTTATCTAGTTCTTTGCTAAAAGGTCGAAGGTACAAGACTGGACATAAAAACCTAAAGGTAGAAGTTAATTACAACTCCCAAGGTGCTTTTCAGCAAGAAAAAGCCAATCACGAAGCTTAAAATTCGGTCACATGCCATTAGCAGCAACATAAGCTAACGATTATGATGTTGAGAAAACCGATTTTACAATCTTGAATCAGTTTACTTTTGATATCTTTGGGTTTTGGACTGTTGGTCGGGCAAAATAAGATCTTTCAACATGTCGCCTGTGACACTGAGAAATGATAACAGGCATTTTTTACTGTCTTATAACGTTTTATAGATGAAACAATCGATCAATAGGGGAAATATTCAACATATATATTGATAATGGAAATAATTATTACTTGCGACTAAAATTATTAAATTATATTCTTTGTGATATTAAAAACGTTTTTAATGTAATATTGTAAACGGTGCTGTGTTTTCTTTACAACTTCAAAAGCAAAGAGATTTTCATTCCATACTACTCAGATTCGCGCCCTTGGCGTCTTCTCCATAGCGACGGCGGCTGAGGCCCATGGGTATTGTAGTATTCTTAGCCATCCTTAACGGCCAAAATCACGGACAAAACGTTATTTCTCAAAAACGAAGTTGAAATAATTTAAACTGGTGGTCATAATATAAACATGATTGTTACATTATCCAGGAGAGTCCTGAGGTTCTGTGTTTAGTCATACTGAGGATATTGTTTAAAGAAATATGTTTTAACTTAAATGTTCTGGTCTGGTCAAACATCAGAAAAGCAGCGCCGGCTACATTTTCACTTGGTGATTCATTGGTGTCATTAGTAGTATTCATATATATATATAAATACGGTGTAGTTAATATAATTAGATATAGATATTACTGAGGAAGCCAAGGAATCTCACGGGCTTTTTTTTTTAGTTTCTAGTCGGACGGTATTTCCATGTGCTCAGCCCGTGAGTGTCTGGGTCGTGTCTAGATGGTAACCCTAGGTTTGCGGAAGATCTCGCGAGAATGATCATTTTAACCCAAACCATGATTTTTCTCTACCTTACTCTGGCCAGGTTTCTTTTGTGCCCAAACCAAGTCAGACCATAACCACGGCGTCGTCACGTCATAAACATCATTATTTTGTACAACGCATGTTTGTTTTTTTTATTTTAAAGAATGCAAATCTCGCGAGGGTTCCGCAAATCTACGATTTAAGGTTACTATTCAGAAACGACCGAGTTTCTGCCATATCTGCGGACAAAAACGTTTCTGACTAACTGTGAAATTATGTTTTATTGGACAAATGAGAAGCCAGCGGAGGCTGAGACACCCGACAGTGTCAGTAACATGTCTAAAGCGGAGATACTGAGAATAATCATCTCTGAGAAACTGGCAACAGCCGCGCAGGAAATCTTAGCGGTTGTTGAGAGAACCGTAGCCGGGTACGAGGAGGAGGCTTCGGGCTTCAGACAGGAGATCGACCGGCAGAGGAGACAGCTGGAGGTTCTCCTGCAGCCTCAGGTCAAACTAGAGAGAATAATAGACAGTAAGTAAATAAATAAATAAAAATAACATCAATATGCTGTTTACACACCGATGCTTTTTAATATAATCTGTTTTCAGTTTTCTGTTGTACAAGATGTCAACATAAAATGTCATTAACAAACTTGACAGACTTTCTTTAGTTATCACCAATCTGCAAACATCAGACTGACGTTGCTCACTTTTTTAATTCTGCATACATTGAAACCACAGTTGCATTAAACACATTTTTTTTTTTCTTAAATGTGAAGTTGAAGATAAAATGCCAAAACATGTCACCTGCACATCAGCAGTTTCCCTTTGAAGTATGTAAATGTCTCAGCAGAAATTTATTTTTTATTAAACCATATTTCCACAATCATCTCAGCAAATTAAACTTTGCTTCCAGCTGCAGATCACTATGGGGTGATCATGGAAGAGGAGGAAGAGGAGGAGGAAGAGGAGCACAAACAGCAACAGAGTACGTCTGCACACTATTAACTGTAATAATAATAATTTGTGTTGGAGGACGTTTTGCTCTCTTATGTCACATCGTGTAATTTCAGTTAAAAGCAAGAACATATAAAGGCTCTACTGGTGGGTTTTGTTGTTTTGTTTCTGGACAACAACGGAGGAATAAGATATATCAGACTTTGATACACACACGATACTTGTTAGTAGATCAGTTCATTGATGGTTTAGATTCAAACATGATGAAAAATATCCTTTAAAATGTCCTGAATTTAAATGTATTCTTTTATTCTAATCAAAGATGTGACAGATCATCTTGTTTTGTACAATCTGCCTGTTGTTGTTTGTAAAGACGATGGTAAAAGAAATTCCGTGAGTTATTGATTACATTAAAGACATTAAAGTTCCCCTCTACTCAAACATTAGTTTTTCTTCTTGTTCCTTCAGTTGGATGTTTGTGCAGAGTTTGTTTTCATCTGCTGAAAGTTTCTCTGTGCTCATTAAAAAATCCTGTTTTAAGGGGCGGGACTATGAGCAGGATTTGTGACATCACAAATAGTTTGGAAGCCAATCCTGGTCCAGTATTCAACTTACACAGGTGTGATATGAAAACTTGAAGCCTCCAGTGCACAAACACTGATAATGGACTTTACAGTGAAGTAGCAGACATCTGGTGTCCAACAGGAACACTTTTGAAATTAAATATATTTGCATATTTATAGATTCAGGATGTTTTAATGAGGGAAAAGTACTGAAGAAGACTTGAAACTAGCGATTGAGACCATAAACTCGTTAGGAAAGTGTTTACTGAGGAAATAAATCAAGAGAGAAGTAGGGTCATTTTCTCAGAGACTTCTATACAATCAGACTTCTTCTTGGAGCTGGTGGAGTCGCCCCCTGCTGGCCGTTAGAGAGAATGCAGGTTTAAGTCACTTCCTGCTTGGGTGGAAACAGTAGTGTAGTACTGTTTGTTGCCTTCAGGGCTACTGGTTGTACTGGACGTCATACACTGGAAAACGAATCCAAAAGCTGAAGAAATGTGACTTTTAATACATTCTCCTTTTATGTCCAGGTGTGGAGGACTCTGAGAGAGTGAGCCTCCTCAATAGTGATGAGGAAGAAGAAGGTGAAGAAGAAGAGGAGGAGGAGGAGCAACCAGCACTGAGGTAACAAGATTACAAAGCATATTTCCATCAGTATCTGTTGTTGTTTAATGGGTTGATGAAGAGTACCTACCTGTAGCTGACAGCCTATTTGATGAACCTTTGTGGGGTCTCGCTCTCCTGATGGTTTTATTTCTTTCTGTCGTCATACTGGTTCCCAAACAGGCCGATATGTTGGTGTTAGCATGTTTCCTTCTGTCAGATTAGCAGAAACTTTCTTGTAATGGAAGGAAAAACTCAGAGATCCAATTTAAAATACAAGGACGTCACTTCGGACCATAGACTGTATAAAAATATGGACGTAGTTAACGTGACGTCACTCGTTGGTTTCTGAGGAGCAGTTTTGAAGCTCAAAGCGAGCCGCTCTGGCTGTCGCCATCTTGGCAGTGCGTGACGCTGCCTAACTCCCAGCCAATCAAAAATGGGCAAAGAGGCGGGGCCGAATGGCTGAAACAAGCCACCTAGCGGCTGGCGGACCTGTCACTCAAAGCAGCCATGTCCTTCATTATGCAGAACTTTACGGCTTAATAAAACTTAAACGGGTGAGTTATAAAAAAATGCACCCCCCGTACAGTTGTCATGAAAGAGGAAATTAGCTACAGAGACCAAAACCATTGTTTGTACCAGGCTGTAAACATGTTTATTTCTGCTGTAAAGTTGGGCATTTTAACATGGGGGTCTATGGGGATTGACTCGCTTTTGGAGCCTCAAGTGGCCGTTCAAGGAACTGCAGTGTTTGGCTTCATTTTACAGCCCCGGAGGTTGCCGCTTGCTTCGGACGGGATTTAAATGACAGGAGGAGCAGCGAGTTTGAGTTTAAAAAAAAAAAAATATTAGTAATTATTATTAGGGTGAAAAATGACTAGTTTTAAATCACTGCAGCTCCTCTAGAGGAATAAATTGTGTCTGAATTGGGCTTTTAGGGTGAAATAACTTGAACCCCAGCGGTGTTGGAACCATTCTTGCCATGTTAAAAGATGCTCATAGGGACTTAAAAATAAATACTTTTAAAATAACTGCTAAATGTTTCTGCTTTCCACAGCAGCCATATTCAACAAGAAGAGGCCAAAAAAGAGGACGATCTGTCCAGCAGCTGGACATCACAGCAACAAGAAGAAGAAGACGTGGAGACAGAGGGAGCTCACGACAAACCGAGTGATGATGTTGAAGCTGCTGAGAGCGAAGGAGACGGTGGTGATGATGATTATGATGAGGAAGAGGAGGAGGAGGAGGTGATGGTGGATGACAGAGACGGCGACTGGAAACCAGACAAGAGTGACGACGAGTTGAAGGAGAGAGAACCTGAACCGACGAGGAAGCGACAAGCCAAACGTGTCAAAACAAAAAGCAGGGATCTGATCCAGTTGTCTCTGAACGTGTCGACTGAGAACAGCGACGCTCTTCTCTTCTGTAAAATCTGCAGAGTCCTGCGCGGGTCGACCAACATGTTGATAAAACACGCCTGGAGCCACGTGGGCAATCCAGAGAGAGTTTGCGGAGTGTGCGGAGAACACTCAGAGTCTGCAGAGGAACTGAGGAGTCACCTGCAAAGCCACCAGAAGATTCACAGCTGCAACATCTGCGGGAAGTCTTTCATCAACTTAAATAGCCTCCGAGAGCACACCGCTGGACACACGGGACAGAAAACATATAAATGCGATATTTGCCACAAAGCGTTTCATCTTAAGATAAACTTGACTTCCCACCAGAAGGTCCATGTGGAGGATAAACCGTACAAATGTGATATTTGCCAAAAATCATTTAGTTATAAGGGGGAACTCAAAACTCACAGCAGGTTGCACACAGGTGAGAAGCCATATCAGTGTGACGTGTGCAGTAGATCTCTCGGTAGCCGTCGATCTTTATCCACGCACATGTTGATCCATTCAGGAGAGAAACATCACGGCTGCGAGGTTTGCGGGAAGCGTTTCAAACGTCTCCAAGATCTGAGAAGCCACGAGAACATCCACAAAGCCCGAGACAAACCGTATCTGTGCGAGGTTTGCTGCAAAGCGTTTCATTCAAGCTTCGGATTGAAGTCCCACCTGAAGACACACAACGCACACCAGGAGAGAGCGCACGTTTGCAGCGAATGTGGCAAAGGATTCACCTCCAAGATGAATCTGATGGCCCACATGAAGAGCCACTCTGAGGAGAGACCGTTCAGCTGCTCAGAGTGCGGTAAGTTATTTAAATTCAAGAATAACCTCAATGCTCACCTGAGGCTCCACACGGGACTCAAACCGTTCGTCTGTGGTGTTTGTGGGAAAACGTGCGGGAGACAAGACCACCTGGTGGTCCACATGAGGACACATAACGGGGAGAGACCGTACCAGTGCACAGTCTGCGACAAAGCCTTCACTCAGAGCCACTGTCTGAAAACACACATGAAGAGCCACCAGGCGGAAGAAACGTCAGCAGCAGATGGATCCGATTCCCAAAAGACATTTCTATAAACTCTCTCCAAAAGAAGGATTGACAGTAATTTACCATTGACAGAGGCTGTAAATAATTACTGCTAATAATTTGGTGTTTTTAGCAGTTGCCGTGGTTTTTAAGTATTTGTATGGAAGTTAAAAAAAGCCCATTTATGCCAGGAACAGGAAAAAATAAATGAAATATTAAGAATGAAGATAGAATAGGATTTATGAGATATTCCATACTGAAATATGTCAGCTGTGACGTTTTCTTAATGTCCCCAGAGGATGAATCCTACTGACTTTTCCTTTGGCACCATAAGGTCAACATTAGTGATTCAGAGTGAACTATCTCCACAACTATTTGATAGATTGCCCTGAAATGTATAATGAATATTTAAGGTTCCTGCAGGGAACCTTCTAACCGTGTTTGGTGATCCTCTAACTTTTCATCTAGCGCCACCATCTGGTCAAAATTTCAGTTTGTCCAACACTTTAGTTTATGACCAAATACCTGCAAAACTAATATCACCCTCATCAGCACTGTGCTGTACTTTGTGTTTAGTGCTAATTAGCAAATCTTAGCATGCTGATGTTTGCATTTAGCCTCTTTCACACATGCAGTCTATCCTTCATGGGATCATGTGTAAATGGGAGCAGGGATCGGATATTAAGGGAAATCTGTACTGTCAATTTCCCGTCTCAAGACCTAGTAACATTTCAGGGAAAATGCTGGTACGGCTGCGTTGTGAATGAAAGCAGTAACATTGCAGGGACAAACACGTAAAGGGTTACGTCCATCTGACGAAAGACACTTTCACATGGAGCAAGCGAATCAATCACAAGACTCCGCTGATGATGTATTTGAATCCGCAACTTGTTAATTGGTTTTCATGTTTAGTCAATAAAATGTATGAAAATCATCAAACAAAAGTCTTAACGCAACTTCCCAGAGACTCGTTTCCTCTGCTCAACAATCCAAAACCTCACAATTTACTTCTATCTGACAAGGCGGAAGAAGCGAATATTTACGTCACGATGACGACATACTGTTGACACATCGTAATTGTTCTCAATAAATCATCTTTTTTGGAAACGTGTTCAATGTGTGGCTGTTTTTTTCCTCTTGAGATCTAGCGATACCTTCAAGCATTCAGCTAGAGCTGCAGTGATTAGTCGATTAGTTTCCAACTATTCAGTTAATTGCCAACTATTTTGATAATCGATTAATCATTTGGAGTTTGTTTGTTTTTTCAGGAAAAAAATGTCCAAATTCTCTGATATATTTTCTAGTTTCTTTAGTCTTCTATTATGATAAACTGAATATCTTTGGGTTGTAGTTTTTGGGAAACAATGATCAATATTTTTTACAATTTTTCTGACTTTTATAAACAAAACAACTATAATGGAGTATTTTTATATTCCTGTATTGGTGCTTTTAGTCCAATAAAGGATCTGAACACTTCTTCCACCACTGCTGCTTTTAGCGCCATTTTTCGTTGTTCTCTAGCGGCGTGTTTTCCCGCTTTTTTTCCCGTTAGTTTTGTTTCCAGCCGGACAGCTTTTATGGCCGCTCCAGTACCCGGCGGGTTCTGTCTACCTGGTAACCCCACATCTATGGGTGACCCTAGATTTGAGAAAGATTACACGAGTCATTTTAACCGAAACCACGATCTTTTCCTAAACGCACATAAAAGCTGTTTGCGAACTGCCAATATCAGCAGCAGAAAAAGAAGAAGAACAAGAACAAGAACAAGAAGAAGTGGAAGAAGAAGAAGAAGGGAGATCGCCAAAGTCAAGGACCTCAAGTAAGTTTTTTGTTGTTGTTGTTTTTAAATCTTACTGGTGATATTACTCACTTTAAATTGAATAAGTCATGTTTGCGGCACAAGAATACCTCCGTTGATAATATGTTTGGCTTTGGTGTTGTGCATTACGTGAAAACTGTTGCTAGGCAACTAACAACAAAATGGACGCCGCTGTTGTTTCTTCATCTCTATTTAAAAAAAGCGTCAACAGTAAAAGTAACTAACGCTAGCTAACACATTAAACCTTAAACATAAACCGGTTAGAAAACAGTCTTTGACTTTTTTCCTTCCTTTAGCTTCTTAACTTTTGATTCAGAGCTGAGTTGAGTTTTCAGTTTGGAGCGAAATGCGAGAAGTTAACACCTTGTGTACGAGTTTCCCTTTCCCTCTTGTCTTTTCTGTAAATTGTTGTAGTGTTTAGTACTCGTTTGTAGTATTAGTAATAAATGTGTATGTAACTCAAGTGAACTTGTTTGTGTTTTCTTGTGATTGCGTCTCAGTCACTTAACCTTAAAAGACCTATACCCTTGCAGAATCATAATTAAGATTAATAACAATCATTATTCTAATTGACCTCTTGTGTGGCCAACAAGGAGGACTATTTCCCTATTATTATACCTACTCTCATATGAGTTGTGTCACTGGACAAATAATTTCACGTTGGACTTGTGCACAATTATAATTCATAGTTCACCATAAAATCATAAAGATATTTGACTGCACAAATTCATACATTCATTTTTCCATAAGTATCCTCTATATACTGCTTGTTAATGCTAAATAAGGGGACTTGAAGTAAAGTGTGACCCTTTTGGGTAGAGATGATACGAAAAAATAACAGTTAATACATGCTTGATAAAACACCATGATGTAATTTTGAGCAGATATAAAGATATTTTAAGTGTTTATTAATGTCCACTATTTGTAAACAACTTTAACTTTTTCAATGGAGACATATTTTATATTATTACCACAATGTTTTACTATATTGTCATTCATTATCTGTTTATACAGCAGCCTCCACTTATGGTATAGTTGTTGACAAATACATTAAGCTAGTAAACACTTTGTGTGTTATAAGTCAATAGTATAGTGCCGGTAATGAAACTAAAAGCTGTTTACCCACCGCCACTGAACAGCAGAAGAAGAAGAAGATGAAGAAGAAGAAGGGCGGGAGTCTGGCCGATCGCCAAAGTCAAGGACCTCAAGTGAGTTTTCATTTTACTAGTGATATTACTTCCTTCAAATTGAATAAGTCATATTTCCGGCACAGTAATACCTCCGTTGATAAGATGTTTGGCTTTCAAGTGTTGTACACTACGTGAAAACTGTTGCTAGGCAACTAACAACAAAATGGACGCCGCTGTTGTTTTTTCACTTCTCTATTTAAAAAAAAGCGCCAACAGCAAAAGTAACTAACGCTAGCTAACACATTAAACCTTAAACATAAACCGGTTAGAAAACAGTCTTTGACTTTTTTCCTTCTTTTAGCTTCTTAACTTTTGATTCAGAGCTGAGTTGAGTTTTCAGTTTGGAGCGTTTAGATGCGAGACGTTAACGGAAGAACCGACAGAAGGAAGAGACGCTGACGGTTAGAAGAAGAATATAAAAGAGGTTTGATTTGAAGTCTTAAGCTACAGAAGTGTTTGAATTGTCACCTCTGGGCGCTGTTTTCTTTGTTGTTAGCCGGTTTCACCTCATTAATGTCACATTTATTTTCCCTTTAAGGGACAGAAACTTTCAAAAAGATGTAGAAACGGCTGTTACCCGCTCCGTTATGTGTCGAAATGTTTCTGTACAGACATCAGCTGGTTCGTAAGGGAACAAAATGTCCTCAAAACAGACCTAAAAAATCCAAAAAACCATCAGTTAATAAAACACCTGCCATCGATTAACCAGTCAACAGAAAATTAATCAAAATAAAACGATTATTTAATAAATTCAATCATTTCTCAAAGCAAAAATTTCAAAAATATGTAATATGTTTTCTGGTTTTCATTGTCCTTTATGATAATAACTGGACCAGCAAACAACTAGAGTTACAACAATTAGTTGATTAATTGATTAGTAGACCGACAGAAAGTTAATTGCCAAATATTCTCTGTTTTTTTTCAAATTATTTTCTGGTTTCTTTTAGTCTGATATCTTCGGGTTGTTGGTTGGGACAAAATAAGACATTTGAGGATGTCTAGTTGGGCTTTGGAAGACAGTGATTGATGTTTTTCACCATTTTATGACATTTTTTAGACTATAGGACTAAATCAATTCAACAAGACAATGAATCAATAATAACAATAATCATCAGTTGCAGCCCTACAAAAAGAAAATATTCATATTTGTAGAAGTTGGAACTAGAGAATTTCAGCATTTTTGTCTTAGAAATGTAGTTGGCGACTAGTTTTCTTTCAGCGCTGCTCAGAGGCTCCCAGACAATATTGATTTCCAAATTAACGGGTAGTTGGCATTAATTGTGGCAGCCCGCCAGGCCTGTACAATAATAGTAGAAACACTGAACAAATCTAACAGAACATCTAATCAAAAGCACAAAACACTTCATCATTACAGTGGAAATCATGATCAGTATAGACATAAATGTATCATAATGAAAATTGGTTAAAACTCGATGCACATAAAAAGTTTATTGTAAAGTTCATAGTCATTAGTCGCAGTCAGACTGGTAGCTCCCAGTTTGAAAAGTGAAGACAATGTGGAAGTGACTTTAACCTGCATTCTTTCCAACGGCCAGCAGGGGGCGACTCCACTGGCTGCAAAAAGAAGTCTGATTGTATGGAAGTCTATGAGAAAATGACCCTACTTCTCTCTTGATTTATTACCTCAGTAAACACTTTCCTAATGAGTTCATGGTCTCAATCGCTAGTTTCAAGTCTTCTTCAATACAGCATGATGATCACTTTATAAATTATGGTCCCATTTACAGTAAAATAGACGATAAAGCAGCGTATGTTTTAGGGCATGGCTACGTTGTGATTGATAAGTCAGTACCATGGTGACATCGTTGATTATGCAACATAACATAAGTCTTGTTTAGCATTTGGTTGTAATAAAAGGTCCTCTATCCTCTTTTTCATATTTTTCTGTTAAAATAAAAATCTATTTACACAAGTTTGAGCTGTTTCATGTGTTTAATGTCACAAGACAGTGAAACAAATGAGTGCAGTGGAAGCTCTGCAAGAATCAAACTTCTTCATGTTGTTTTTTTAAATTCTTTACAACATAATAAACCTGTTTCATAATACATGTTGATCTAGAACAAAAAACACAAGAAACAAACATTGTAGATTGATGTTTTCTGTTTTGTCTAGAGCAGGAAGTAGAAGAAGAAGAAGAGGAGGAAGAGGATGGAGGGGGAGGAGCAAAGGGGAGGCGTCAGCATCCAGGAGGAGGAAGCTCCTTCCAGTGTGAGACAGCATGAAAACCCCTCGTTACTGACGTTTCTTCTGCTCTGTTTAAATGAATCAGAACGTTGAAAACTGATTTTAAAATAATTCTTACTGTCAAAACAGACTTTTTGTTTTCACTCTTACATTGAGACAAGTTCATGCCTTCTGCCTCCGGACACATAGGAGATATGATCATATACAACAAAACAAAAAGGTTAAATGAACATTTAACATGTAAGTATTAAAGTATTAAAAAGTAAGTAAAAGTTAGTAAATGTAGCGGTTTGGTCCCTCTGACTGATATATTATTATGACATCATTAGATTATTAATACTGAAGCATTAGTGTGTGAGCAGCATGTTACTGTCAGTATTTCACTTTCATGTATTAGTGAACTTAGTTCAATCAACAGTCCAAAACTATTCAATTCACAAGTGTATAAAAACACATGTCGTTAGAGCTGAAACATTAGTTTGTCTAGTTAGAAAATAAAGGCAACTAAATAGAGACACACTATTATTCTTTTGCAGTCCAACTGCCTTTAATAAATCACAAAAGCGTATGCATACGAGCTCCCAGAGCTCTGCAGCAAGAGGAGCCCCTTGAACAGTTCCCACAAATACTTAATATTTTCAGCCTCCGCCCAACACAACCGTAAATTCAAGCACCTCGTGTGCAGTCTTACTTCTCTGTCTGCAGACACCTGTTTCCTGCAAGATTATTCATAATAATTCCATATATGGTTTCATGCCCGTCTTGTACAGCTTCCAGTTTTTGCATAGTTCCTCTTTTCCAAAGATCACTTCTTAGAATCAGGGTCACTATATATCATGCACTTCAGATAACCTTTCCTATTTCGTCTTTCCTAACAGATTAGACATTAATTTGCCTAAAAAAAATAAGGTGTGAGACATCTTACTTAAAAACAGAACAATGTGATTACAACATATAAATGTCAATAGACAGAGTCAAGAGTGCACCATGTTCTTTAAAGACAAAACTGATCAGTTGAACACACTTCTTCACTGGATTAACGGTCATCAAAATATTAATACAATAATATAGTAATTTCTCCAACAGTACCTGTCTGACCTCTGTAAATAACTCATTTGTCACTCTTGTGATAACTTAGCTAAAAAATATATCCTTCCTCATTCTCAGGCCATTTTCCAAACATTGGAAATTCACTAAGCTCGCTCCACTAAACAACAACTCTTCCTTTGAATACCACACAATCAGGGTTACTGCTCCTGTTAAGCTGGTTGTAGTTGTTATATACCGTCCTCCAGGGTGTCAACTCGGGAACTTTGTTGTTGAACTTGACATGTTACTCTCAGCCATACCTGATGATAACACACCACTAATTGCCATGGGAGACATGAACATCCACACTGACAAAACCCAAGCAGCCGATTTCCTGTCACTTCTGTCGTCATTTGACCTCAAACAGCTCTCCACTCCTCCCACGCACATAGCAGGCAATACACTTGATCTGATTTTTACTCGGAACTGCTCCACAACAAATCTGACTGTCACCCCCCTACACCTGTCTGACCACTTCTTCGTCCAACTCACAATCACCTTACCAGAACATCCTCACGCTCCTCCACAAATGATCTCTTTCCGCCACAACATCCGGTCCTTCACACCGTCTCAACTTTCCAATGAGGTGTTGGCTACCCTACCTCCTCATAATGAATTTTCCTCACTCACGGTCAATAAGGCCACAGACACACTCTGCTCCTCACTAGCTACATCTCTTAACAATCTCTGTCCTCTAACTTCCAAACATGTTCGCACCACCCACCCTAGTCCATGGCTCACTGAAGTCATCGAAGAGCAAAGAGCAGAACTCAGAGCAGCAGAGAGAAAATGGTGCAAATCCAGAGAGTGCACTGACCTCAGTAACTATCAGGGTCTCCTTGCATCATTCTCCTCCAGTCTAAAAACTGCTAAGACCACTTACTACCAGAACAAGATCTGCAGCGCCACAGATGCACGGAAAATGTTCTGTTTTTAATTCACTTCTCAATCCACCTCCTCCTCCGCCCTCCACTCTGCTCACTGCAGACATGTTTGCCTCATTTTTCACTGACAAGGTCTCCGCCATCAGTAACCAGTTCACTGAGCCTGACCAACCCAGTCTACAGCTGCCCACTAACAGGGCCACACTGTCCTCATTCTCCTCTATGACCAAGGAGGAAGTCTCCAAACTTCCTCTAAACTCTCGTCCCATTACTTGTCTACTGGACCCAATACCATCCAACCTGCTTCAGAATATTTCCCCCACACTTAACTCCGCGGTCACACACATCATCAACTCCTCACTTACAACTGGTGTTTTCCCCACCGCCATTAAGCAAGCTTGAGTCACCCCTCTGCTCAAAAAACCTACACTCAACCCAGCTCAGGTTGAAAACTACAGACCGGTTTCACTCCTGCCCTTCCTGTCAAAAGTACTTGAGCGCACAGTCTTTAGTCAAGTCTCTGAATTCCTTTCTGCCAACAACCTGTACACCCCAAATCAGTCCGACTTTAAACAGGGTCACTCTACCGAGACTGCACTACTGTCGGTTATGGAATCACTACGCTCAGCTAGAGCTGCTGGTCAGTCCTCAGCCCTTTTGCTACTGGACCTGTCAGCTGCCTTTGATCTAGTTAACCACCAACTCTTCCTCTCCACACTCACTGAGCTTGGTATCTCAGGATCCGCCCTCCGCTGGTTCATGTCCTACCCGTCAGGGAGATATTATAGAGTATCTTGGAATGGAGAAATGTCCAAACTGCACAACTTATCCACAGAGGTTCCCCAAGGGTCAGTGCTTGGTCCCCTCCTTTTCTCATTATACACCACCTCACTTGGCGCAATCATCCACTCCCATGGTTTCTCATACCACTACTATGCTGATGATACCCAGCTCTTCCTGTCATTCCCACCGGAAGACCACACAGTCTCCACTAGGATCTCTTCATGCCTTGCCAATATATCAGCATGGATGAAAGAACGCCACCTTCAGCTTAACCTCTCTGAGACCGAGCTCCTTGTCATACCAGCCAGTCCTTCCATACAACAAAACATCAGCATCCAGCTTGAATCAACCCAACTTATGCCCACAAAGTCTGCCCGAAATTTGGGTGTCATGATTGATGACCAACTAACCTTTAAGGTTCACGTGGCCTCAGTCGCGCAATCATGTCGATTCACCCTGTACAACATCAGGAAGATCAGACCCTACCTGTCTGAGCATGCAGCACAACTCCTGGTACAGGCTCTCGTTATATCACACATCGACTACTGCAACTCCTTACTGGCAGGCCTACCTGCATGTACACTTTAACCTCTGCAGATGATCCAGAATGCGGCAGCGCATCTGGTCTTCAATCAGCCCAAAACAGCACACGTCACCCTGCTGATGATATCCCTCCACTGGCTCCCAGTTGCTGCCCGCATCAAATTCAAAACCCTGACACTTGCTCACAAAATAGCAACTAAAACGGCTCCTGCCTACCTGAACTCCCTCATTCAGGTCTACACTCGCTCCCGACCACTACGCTCTGCCAACAAAAGGCGCCTGGTACCACAACAGGGCCCTAAGTCACTAGCTAGACTCTTTTCCTCTGTAGTTCCCCGGTGGTGGAACGAGTTACCAAACTCTGTTCGATCTGCAGAGTCCCTCTCAATCTTTAAGAAAAGACTAAAGACCAAGCTCTTTCGCAAACACCTCTGCACTTGAACTGTAGGGAGAAAAAAAAAAAAAAACATACTTCTTTGCACTCTATACACTCTAATCATTGCCTTGTTACACTGCCTGTTGGCACCTACGTCCTATCGGGCCCAAACTTAAGCTTTATAGCACTTACTTGTGTTGTTGTCTCCTGACTAGATCCTTGCTTAAAGGATTAAAGAGTACAGTCTTGACCTGCTCTATGTGAAAAGTGCCTTGAGATGACTTCTGTTGTGATATGGCGCTATATAAATAAAAATTGATTGATTGATTGATTGATTGATTGCTTGTGTTGTATCAGTCTCATATGTACGTCGCTTTGGATAAAAGTGTCTGCTAAATGAAATGTAATGTAATGTAATATTTCAAGACTATATGACACTATTTAACACGACAATCCCCCAACACTGACCAAAACAAAAGATGCTTGGGAACAAGACCTTGATGTGACTGTCCCTGACACCATGTGGGATCTCACTATTGATGAAATTTACTCCTCCTCCATTTGCAGCATTTTAAAGTTATGTTTAAGTGAAGGTTTTTTTTTTATTTTACTGAATGGGGAAAAAGTAATAGTGTTCACACAAAGGTCAGGAGAGGTCCGGATATCCTGATTTACTCTGTGGTCGGGGTCAAGCTTAAAAAACTATGAATCCTATATTTCTAACTCTATTTATGGTTTTAGGTCACTTTGTCCACCATGTCATCTCACTTTCTCTCTCTCTCTCTTTCTCTGTATGTTTGTCTGTTGTCATAGAAACAAACAGGAAGAAAGGAACTCAAACATCACCGCTGTCAGCACTGTGACAAAGCCTTCATGACATCAAAATCTTTAAAGATTCATCAGAAAGTTCACAAAGGAAAGGAACTTCACAGCTGTGACCAATGTGGGAAAACTTTCACTCGAGTTAGTAATCTAAAACAACACCAACGCATTCATACTGGAGAAAAACCGTATAGCTGTGACCAATGTGGGAAAACTTTCACTACAAACGGTAATCTAAAACACCACCAACGTGTTCATACTGGAGAAAAACCGTATAGCTGTGACCAATGTGGGAAAACTTTCACTACAAACGGTAATCTAAAACACCACCAACGTGTTCATACTGGAGAAAAACCGTACAGCTGTGACCAATGTGGGAAAACTTTCACTACAAACGGTAGTCTAAAACGCCACAAAAGCATTCACAGTGGAGAGAAACCGTACAGCTGTGACCAATGTGGGAAAACCTTCACTGCAGACAGTAATCTAAAACGCCACAAACGCATTCACACTGGAGAGAGACCATACAGCTGTGACCAATGTGGGAAAGCTTTCATTCAAGACAGTGATCTAAAAGCCCACCAACGCATTCACACTGGAGAGAAACCGTACAGCTGTGACCAATGTGGGAAAACCTTCACTGCAGACAGTAATCTAAAAGCCCACCAACGCATTCACACTGGAGAGAAGCCGTACTGGTGTGACCAATGTGGGAAAACTTTCATTCAAGACAGTAGTCTAAAAATCCACCAACGCATTCACACTGGACAGAAGCCATACTGGTGTGAACAATGTGGAAAAACTTTCACTCATGGCAGTACCTTAAAAGCCCACCAACGCATTCACAATGGACAGAAGCCATACTGGTGTGACCAATGTGGGAAAACTTTCACTCATGACAGTTCCTTAAAAGCCCACCAACGCATTCACACTGGACAGAAGCCGTACTGGTGTGACCAATGTGGGAAAACTTTCACTCATGGCAGTTCCTTAAAAGCCCACCAACACAGTCACTCAGCATCATGTTGAGCATGTTATAGAGGCAGGTTAGCGGTGCCCCCCTGTCTCCTCTCCATGCTTTTAATAATAGTCTTGTTCTATCCAGAGCTTTTCTACAAACTAAATATTGCTAACTGTAAGTTGAGAATCAGCATGTATGCCATTAGCGGCCCACGTGATCAAATTTTAAGCTCAGTGATTGGTCGTAGTTCACTTATACCCTGAAAGTTCATTTTTTACCTTGAGTTTCATGTTGATCCAAGAAGTAGTGCTCAAAATGTGTCACGTAACATTGTCAATGGGGAAAAATGAACAGCATTTTTACACAAAATAGGTCTCCCAGATTGCAACTCTGTACTGCTCTGTGCAAAAAAAAACGTGGCACAGCAAATATGTATGGTGGTTAGAGAAGCATATAGTGAAACTTAAGAAATCTTGAAATAAGTTTAAATGAGTTTAAGTTGGATTTCAGATTCGTTTTTGATGGTTTTATAGATGATTGAGGAACAGTTGAGTTTAATGAATGGTAATTAGATTTTGAGGAGTAACAGTATGTTTGGGGACAGACTGAGACAAGGTGACACTAAAATAGGAGATAAAATATGTGGAACGTTAATTGGTTTAGGTTTAAGCGAGAATTTAAGGGAATACAGGTCTTATAATGATGCATTAATGAGAACAGGTGAATACAGGAGAGCTGAAGGTGTGTTTACCTGAGTCTGAGAGAGATGTGAGACTCCTTTGACCTGAGCAGATCTCTGATGGAGAAGGAGATGAAACCCAGAAAGCTCCTCTGAAAGAGGGAGAGAGGTGTTCATTCTCATCAATACACTCTAACACTTCAATGTTTGAATAGTCTGTTTCAGCATTTTCTGTATGTTTGTATCGTTCTAACAAAGCAGTGATGGAGCCTTTATTTCAGTTAATGGGTGGTTTTCCACTGACTGTTCTAAATGTTTTGGTTGCACAGGAAGTGAAAGCCAGAGGGACTTTGCCCTGAGTTTAGTGTCCAAGGTAGAGCACAGACCTACACCATGTATAATCTAAAATGGTTTTGATTGAAACAAAAATGTTAACAGCCTGAATAGAACATACTGCCATAAGTTGATTTGTTCATTAGTTCATCATAATAGTTGCTACCAGGGTAGCAACTATTCTTGCTGGGGTCCATAAGTGGCTCAGTTCTGGGCAAAATGTTCTTGAGTTGTTATTATTATATATGAGATCATTAAATTGTTAGTGCTGAAGCATCAGTGTTAGAGCAGCATGTTACTGTTGTAGCGGCTGGAGGTGGCGCTAGTTTACACTACTTTATATACAGTTAGCTAGTTTAGTTTTCTTTTTTCTGTTGGTGTGTCTTAAAATCTCTGTAGTATATTTGTATTGTATGACATATATTGTTTATTCTAAATGTATCATTTTAAATTTTACATTTTGTATGTAGAAAGTTATGTTTTCCAAGTTTCGGCTGTTAAAATACCAATAAAAATAGTCTTAAAAAATGAGAAACTACTGCAAATTCTGGGCTATTAATGTTGAAGCATTACACCATTTATTTGTTTTTTACATGACAAATGTCTGGGAATCATTTGAAAAATGGACACCTGAAAAGACACAATACAATACACTTAATACAAAATGGGAGTTATAATAGAGGGAGGAAAAGTAGAAATTTTGTATAATTGCTAAATTATTTTCGGTAAACAATATATTCACTAATGTTGAGGTATCAATATTTCTTTTTCTTCAATAATGTGCAACAAAACAAACTTTGGGCAATCACAGGAGAGGAGGAGTATATGAAATATATGGTGCATGAGCATAGATTTGGATATGGACAGTAGGGACATGTCCCTGCCAACGTCAAGTTGTTGTTGCCAGGTATGCTTTATCATAAAGAGTGAAAGGAGGAGGATCTTGAGGATCTGGCAACCCTCAACTTCAAGCTGTGTTACGCTGTTGACTTAATTATCTCCTTACCCGCTTCTCAGGTACCAGTCATCTCATCCTTTTATCAGGTCTCTCATACCAACTGCACAGTAGATAACTCTGCATCATGCATGTCAATCATTCACTAGCCATAGCCTTGTGTACCAGTTTCCCTTTCCCTCTTGTGTCTTTTCTGTAAATTGTTGTAGTGTTTAGTACTTGTTTGTAGTATTAGTAATTAATGTAGAATGCAGAATCATAATTAAGATTAATAACAATCATTATTCTAATTGACCTCTTGTGTGGCCACCAAGGAGGACTATTTCCCTATTATTATACCTACTCTAATATGAGTTATGTCGCTGGACAAATAATTTCACGTTGGACTTGTGCATAATTATAATTCATAGTTCACCATAAAATCATAAAGATATTTGACTGCACAAATTCATACATTCATTTTTCCATAAATATCCTCTATATACTGCTTGTTAATGCTAAATAAGGGGACTTGAAGTAAAGTGTGACCCTTTTGGGTAGAGATGATAAGAAAAAATAACAGTTAATACATGCTTGATAAAATACCATGATGTAATTTTTAGCAGATATAAAAATATTTTAAGTGTTTATTAATGTACACTATTTGTAAACAACTTTAACTTTTCTATGAAGACATATTTTATATTATTACCACAATGTTTTACTATATTGTCATTCATTATCTGTTTATACAGCAGCCTCCACTTATGGTATAGTTGTTGACAAATACATTAAGCTAATAAACACTTTGTGTGTTATAAATCAATAGTATAGTGCCGGTAATGAAACTAAAAGCTGTTTACCCACCGCCACTGAACAGCAGAAGAAGATGAAGAAGAAGAAGAAGAAGAAGAAGAAGAAGAAGAAGAAGAAGAAGAAGAAGAAGAAGAAGAAGAAGAAGAAGAAGAAGAAGAAGGGCGGGAGTCTGGCAGATCGCCAAAGTGAAGGACCTCAAGTGAGTTTTCATTTTTCTAGTGATATTACTTCCTTCAAATTGAATAAGTGATATTTCCGGCACAGTAATACCTCCGTTGATAATATGTTTGGCTTTCAAGTGTTGTACACTACGTGAAAACTGTTGCTAGGCAACTAACAACAAAATGGACGCCGCTGTTGTTTTTTCATTTCTTCTCTATTTAAAAAAAAAAAGCGCAAACAGCAAAAGTAACTAACGCTAGCTAACACATTAAACCTTAAACATAAACCGGTTAGAAAACAGTCTTTGACTTTTTTCCTTCCTTTAGCTTCTTAACTTTTGATTCAGAGCTGAGTTGAGTTTTCAGTTTGGAGCGTTTAGATGCGAGACGTTAACGGAAGAACCGACAGAAGGAAGAGACGCTGACGGTTAGAAGAAGAAGAATATAAAAGAGGTTTGATTTGAAGTCTTAAGCTACAGAGGTGTTTGAATTGTTACCTTTGTGTTTTACAAACAGACAGGTGAGTAGGAGATAAAGCAGTAGTTCAAAACAAAAAAATCAACTCCTGCACACTGTTACCACTGTACTGAATTTATTAAATCGCTACGTTTCAGTCAAGTCACCTTTATCAGATATTTCACACAGCAAATTACAACACGTCTGCATAAAATCACACATGCAGATAATCTTGGAGACCAAACAATCAACAGTCTTAAAGGAGAAACACACTCAGGAAGGTAAAGAGAAAATAAATTCTTTTAAATCTTTAGGGTTAGTTCCCGAAAATCATTTAACAAAAAGAGATGTTAATATTAACTTTGACGCTATAAATTGAAAATAAATATAAAAACATTTCATTAAAAGCACAAAACACTTAAATGTTACACTGGAAAGCGCGATCAATATAGACATAAGTATATTAGAATGAAAATTGGTCAAAAGTCATTAGTCGCAGCCCTAACTTGGTTTTACAAAGTTTCAGATGATATGAGTTTCCTGAAAGACAGCAAACAAACAAGACAATGGAACAAATGAGTGCAGTGGAAGGTCTGCAAGGAACAAACTTCTTCATGTTTTTTAAATTCTTTACAACATAATAAACCTGTTTCATAATACGTGTTGATCTGTTGAAGAGTTTCTGTTTTTGTCAGAGTTTGAACTTGGACTGTACAATGAAAATATGACACTGAAAAAAACAAACAAACAAAAAAACACAAGAAACATTGTAGATTGACGTTTTCTGTTTTGTCTAGAGCAGGAAGTAGAAGAAGAAGAGGAGGAAGAGGATGGAGGGGGAGGAGCAAAGGGGAGGCGTCAGCATCCAGGAGGAGGAAGCTCCTTCCAGTGTGAGACAGCATGAAAACCCCTCGTTACTGACGTTTCTTCTGCTCTGTTTAAATGAATCAGAACGTTGAAAACTGATTTTAAAATAATTCTTACTGTCAAAACAGACTTTTAGTTTTCACTCTTACATTGAGACAAGTTCATGCCTTCTGCCTCCGGACACATAGGAGATATGATCATATACAACAAAACAAAAAGGTTAAATGATCATTTAACATGTAAATATTAAAGTATTAAAAAGTAAGTAAAAGTTAGTAAAAGTAGTGGTTTTTGGTCCCTCTGACTGATATATTATTATGACATCATTAGATTACTAATACTAAAGCATTAGTGTGTAAGCAGCATCCCGGCCACTGTGGGAATAAAATGAGACCCGCAGGGGCAGCCCACTGTGGGCCCCATTACCAGCGTGAAGGGCGGTGCCCCAGTGGGACAGCCCACACCCAGCCCAAAGTGTGGCCTGAGTGTGGGCCCCACTGAGGCCTACTGTGGGCCCGCAACATGCCCCAGTGGGTCCAGGTGAGCTGTGTGGGCCCCAACACGTGCCCCAATCCCAATGGGGCACCACCTGGGCCCCATAGTGTGTGGCCCACACGTGCCCCACATTTCAGGTCAGTAGCAGGGCCCACAGTGGGCTGCCCCTGTTTTAAGTTTATGTTTTGAACACCTACATTTATTCACAGCCAGGTTAGAAGAAAAAATGAAGAAGAAAAAAAATGAAGAAAATATATTGAAAATTGAGTACAAAACTGAGGAAGTGGATTGAACACTGAATAAAATGCTAAAACAATTTTATTTTTATAAAACAGAAAAATGACCACATAGAACCACATTAGAACACAAGAAGTTCATAATAAATCAGGGGCATCAGTGGATCTCTGCCATTTATCTTCTGGTCCTTCTGTTAATGGGGAACCACAATGTTAAATACTTGACAAAGAGAGTAGGAACAAACGAAAAATCTGAACACAAGGTCCAAATGATTGTTTCTGAAGCCTCTGTATATAATGGAAAAGTAACACGCCAAAGGTTGTAGTGAGGTACTGATCACTGGAGGCCGACTCAAGGGCAGGAAAAAAGTGCTGCACACTCTGGCTCCATATGCATTTCCCTTTTATATGGATGACATTCCGGGCCTTCGCAGAGATCAGCAATCATGGTAGGACACAGGCACTGGTGTGTTATATAGGCCACATCCTAGTAGCACAGCTGATGGTGATTAGATAATCATGTTCCACCATTAGGGTGAGAAAAATAATCAAAAGGCCTTCAGCAGATCAAAACTTTTAACAAATAGTGACAGGAACTATAGCCAATCAATTCTCTTCAAATAAAGTGACAAAAACCAATATGTTTCATACCAGAATATACAGATTTAAATTTTACATTCCAGTCCTTTTGGGCCCATTGTGGGCCCCAGTGGGACCCACAGTGGGCTGCCCCTGTGGGGCTCATTTCATTCCCACAGTGGCCCCACATGGGCCCCAAAGGGGCATGTTTGATGGGTATCTCACAGGGGGGGGGCTTTCTGTGGGCAAGCCCACAGTGGATATTCCACGGGAAACTATCATGGTGGCCCCAAAGGGCAAAGCAGCTGTGGGCCCTGCATAGGCTATGCCACAGGGGAGCCCATGTGGGCTTTCTGTGGGCAAGACCACAGTGGGTTGCCCACAGGAAACCCTCATGGTGGCCCCAAAGGGCAAAACTGCTGTGGGCCCTGCATGGGCCATCCAACAGTGGGGCCCATGTTGAATTTCTGTGGGTAAGCCCACAGTGGGATACCCACAGAAATCCATGATGGGGGCCCAAAAGGGCAAGACTGCTGTGGGCCCTGCACAGGCTATCCCACAGGGGGCCCATGTTGGTTGGCAAGCCCACAGTGGGTTTCCCACAGAAAACCCTCATAAGGGCCCAAATGTGCAAAACCGCTTTGGGCCCTGCACGGGCTATCCCACAGAGGGGTCTATGTGGGCATTCTGTGGGCCACCCACTGTGGGTATTCCACGGGAAACTATCATGGTGGCCCCAAAGAGCAAAACTGCTGTGGACCCTGCATGGGCTATCCCACAGGGGGGTCTCTGTGGGCATTCTGTGGGCAAGCCGACAATGGGTTGCCAACAGAAAACCCTTATGGTGGCCCCAAAGGGCAAAACTGCTGTGGGCCCCGCATTGGGCATCCAACAGTGGGTCCCATGTTGGATTTCTGTAGGCAAGACTTGCTTATTCTGTGGTCAGGGTCAAGCTTACAAAACTACGAATCCTATATTTCTAACTCTTTTATGGTTTTAAGTCACTTGCTCCACCTTGTCATCTCACTTACTCTCTCTGTATGTTTGTCTGCTGTCATAGAAACAAACAGGAAGAAAGGAACTCAAACATCACCGCTGTCAGCACTGTGACAAAGCCTTCACGACATCAGGATCTTTAAAGATTCACCAGAAAGTTCACACAGGAGAGGAACTTCACAGCTGTGACCAATGTGGGAAAACTTTTACTCGAGACAGTAATCTAAAACGCCACCAACGCTTTCATACTGGAGAAAAACCGTACAGCTGTGACCAATGTGGGAAAACTTTCACTCGAGACAGTAATCTAAAACGCCACCAAAGCATTCACAGTGGAGAGAAACCGTACAGCTGTGACCAATGTGGGAAAGCTTTCCCTCAAAGCAGTGATCTAAAAATCCACCAACGCATTCACACTGGAGAGAAGCCGTACTGGTGTGAACAATGTGGGAAAACTTTCACTCGAGACAGTAATATAAAAAGCCACCAACACATTCACAGGGGAGAGAAGCCATACTGGTGTGACCAATGTGGGAAAACTTTCACTACAGACAGTAATCTAAAACGCCACGAACGCATTCACACTGGAGAGAAGCCGTACTGGTGTGACCAATGTGGGAAAACTTACATTCAAGACAGTAGTCTAAAAATCCACCAACGCATTCACACTGGACAGAAGCCATACTGGTGTGAACAATGTGGAAAAACTTTCACTCATGGCAGTTCCTTAAAAGCCCACCAACACATTCACACTGAACAGAAGCCATACTGGTGTGACCAATGTGGGAAAACTTTCACTCATGGCAGTTCCTTAAAAGCCCACCAACGCATTCACACTGGACAGAAGCCGTACTGGTGTGACCAATGTGGGAAAACTTTCACTCATGGCAGTTCCTTAAAAGCCCACCAACACAGTCACTCAGCATCATGTTGAGCATGTTATAGAGGCAGGTTAGCGGTGCCCCCCTGTCTCCTCTCCATGCTTTTAATAATAGTCTTGTTCTATCCAGAGCTTTTCTACAAACTAAATATTGCTAACTGTAAGTTGAGAATCAGCATGTATGCCATTAGCAGCCCACGTGATCAAAGTTTAAGCTCAGTGATTGGTCGTAGTTCACTTATACCCTGAAAGTTCATTTTCCCTAACCCTAACCCTAACCCTAACCCTGGTATGGTAAAAATGAATGGTAAAAGATTTTGAGGAGTAACAGTATGTTTGGGGACCGACTGAGACAAGGTGACACTAAAATAGGAGATAAAATATGTGGAACGTTAATTGATTTAGGTTTAAGCGAGAATTTAAGGGAATACAGGTCTTATAATGATTAATGATCAACATTTTAATGAGATTAATGAGAACAGGTGAATACAGGAGAGCTGAAGGTGTGTTTACCTGAGTCTGAGAGATGTGAGACTCCTTTGACCTGAGCAGATCTCTGATGGAGAAGGAGATGAAACCCAGAAAGCTCCTCTAAAAGAGAGAGAGGTGTTCGTTCTCATCAATACACTCTAACACTTCAATGTTTGAATAGTCTGTTTCAGCATTTTCTGTATGTTTGTATCGTTCTAACAAAGCAGTGATGGAGCCTTTATTTCAGTTAATGGGTGGTTTTCCACTGACTGTTCTAAATGTTTTGGTTGCACAGGAAGTGAAAGCCAGAGGGACTTCGCCCTGAGTTTAGTGTCCAAGGTAGAGCACAGACCTACACCATGTATTTGGTTTTGACCTCATCTATGTTAACAGCCTGAATAGAGCATACTACCAGGGTAGCAACTATTCTTGCTGGGGTCCATAAGTAGCTCAGTTCTGGGCAAAATGTTCTTGAGTTGTTATTATTATATATGAGATCATTAAATTATTAATACTGAAGTAGCAGTGTTAGAGCAGCATGTTACTGTTTTTGAACTACTTTATATACAGTTAGCTACTTTAGTCCAGTGGTTAGACATCAACCTCTTTTATTTGTTCACTTTTCATTTTATTTTTTATTATTTACCTCTTTTAAATCCATTCTTTTCTTTTTTCTGTTGGTGTGTTATATATTTGTATTGTATGACATATATTGTTTATTGTAAATGTACAGTTTTAAATTTTAGATTTTCTATGTAGAAAGATGAATTTTCCAAGTTCCATCTGTTAAAATACCAATAAAAATAATGTTAAAAAATGAGAAACTACTACAAATTAGAGTTACTAATATTGAAACATTACATTTGTTTATTTGTTTTTACATGAGGGATGTTTGGGAATCATTTGAAAATTGGACATCTGAAAAGACACCTGTTGAAACTACTGGGATACAAAATGGGAGTTATAATAGCGGAGGGAAAAGTAGAAATTTTGTATAATTGCTAAATTATTTTCAGTTAATAATATATTCACAAATGTTGAAGTATCAATATTTTTCTTCAATAATGTGCAACAAAACAAACTTCAGGCAATCACAGCAGAGGAGGAGTATATGAAATATACGGTGAATGGACGTAGATTTGGGTATGGACGGTAGGGACATGTCCTTACCCATGTCAAGTTGTTGCTGAATTGTCCCGACCAACACTCTTACCTATCTCCAACAATCCTGCCATTTTAACTACTCATAATGTTGTTGACGAGATCTCTGCAGTTGCCAGGTTTGCTTTATGATAAAGAGTGAGAGAGTGAGATATGGGGGGGGATAGCCGTCTTGAGGATCTGGCAACCTCCAACTTCAAGCTGTGTCGACCAGCTGCACCAGCAGCAGTAGCAGCAGGGTCAGTGATGAATGAACGGTGGTTCAACTGAAGTATTGAGTATGTGTAAAATAAAGAACAAACTGAAATAAGCACAGAGCTACAGAATCTTGGGTGAAGTCTGAAAACCTTACCGAAGAGAGCAGCACATGACCGACAGGTTTCTATACATTTATTTTCTTGTTGCAGTTGTCATCAATAAAATATAACATGAGAGAACAATTCCTGCATGTTATATAAGCAAATACTTCAAAAACTGTGCAAAAATTTGGATAAACAACCCCCACCATTGGTTATTGTCATGACTAATTGCAAGAATCATGCAATTGTTAAATTGTAAATACTTTGATTAATAGAGTAACCATATTCAGGAGTTGCTCCCCCAGATCTCTGCAACCCCTGGGATTGGCCAGGATGCACCTTCTGGGCGGGCAGATTGAAACTTTAAAACAGTGTCTTATCTGAGACTCTATGAGACTATGCTGGTTACTGGCTGGTTTTTCAGGCTATTTGCTGGTTTCTTCTTGCTTTCTGTCATGCCGGTCGAAAGTTTGCATTTTGCTATTCTGAAGATGTCTCGTTTAACATATTTATATAACTCCATCTCTCCCCTTTTCAAAGAGTGGGTGAGTAATAAACTGAAACAAACTGAAAGAAACAGAGCTGCAGAATCTCAGGTGAAGTCTGAAAACCTTATAGAGAGACCTATCATTAACAAAATGTAACATATCTCTAACATCAGACAACAATTCCTGCCTGTTATATCAGCAAATACTTATTTAATAAAGTAAACTTTTGGCAGAGTCAGGCTCTTAACGCCGGTATGTGCATGCATGTGTGCATATGAAAGAGAAAAGAGAGTTACAAGGCAAGTGCCGTCCGATTAGAGAAATATCCCTAGCAAAGTTAAAACATATAATTTTCAATTTTATATTTTGTATATGAAAAATTTTGATTTCTAAGTTTCAATTGTTAAAATCACAAAAAAGAAGAGGGCCAATTTTTGGTTGTTTTTACTTTTTTTTTGTTTTTTTTGCAGCGCCGCATGCCAATAAAGCAAGGCGAACATGTAATGACGTCATAATGGAAATGGCTGCATGACAACAGTGACATTTAAGAGGGACGAGCATCTTCAGATTCAACCAAAAAAAGAAGAAAACATCTTGGTTTTTGTGGGTTTGACTTCATACTTTTTGGTGTCGTTCTGGAGACAGTATGAACCTAAAAAAAAAAAAAAAAGCTTTCCATGCAGTTTTTACATTGTTAGTTTTAACAATATCTTTGTGTTTTCTGTGTAATGTTTTTGTTCATTTTAGTATTTTCTGATGTTTATTTGTGAGATTGTATTTTGCTGACATAAAATAAACTATAAACTGTTATAAATAGAGTCAGAAACACATTCAGGCGTTTGGGTGGCTGTTCTCTGGCCGAGGTGAAGTACTCACCGTTTCCATGGCAGTGGGTCTGACAGGAAGCTGAAGGTGTGTTGAGATGTGAGGTTAGCTACAGGTGGTAGTGGAGGGTGGACATGACGGCTGTGAGTCTTCAAACAGTCAGTTATGGTTGTAGTTAACATGATCATTACATTTATTATAAGTGAAAATATTGATTTATCTATTATTATTAGTAGATTACAGCTAATGTATAGTGACTGCACTTATACCACTATACTACTGTACCACTACTTTTCATGGTCCTACTGCCACTGATGCAACAGTATATTGATACAAGCCACTACTAACACTGGCTGCTACACACCTGCACAATGACCTGGAAGTAAAAATTTAAAAAATAGTCATGTGGGACAACATGGGGGTCTATGGGGATTGACTCACTTTTGGAGCCTCAAGTGGCCGTTCAAGGAACTGCAGTTTTTGGCTTTTCCGCATAGGCTTCATTTTTCAGTCCCGGAGGTTGCCGCTTGGTTTTTAGCCACTCACAATCACAACATAGTGTTCAGGTGTTACAGCTGACTCAATCTGTAGATTTCTTTTAAATTAGTGGAGGGACTCAACAATCTTGGTACCCTGTGTTACAAGCACCACCAGTTTGGAATCACTGACATAGATGATACAATAGAATATAATATATGATCCAAGTGATAAAATATAATGCAGAGCAATATTTACGAGCCAAGAGTACAGGTGCAGCCTGTCATCACTAAGTAAACGCACATAAAGACATGTACATTCACACCTACAACTTTCCAGTTCACTAATCTGCATGTCTTTGCAGTGTGGGAGGAAACCATCTGCTGTGGGGAAGCACCAACACACTGCAAAATAAAACAATATGAAATGACACAATGCAACACAATATCATCCAACTCTACTGTCAAATCAAACACATGAATCTCCATTTAAAACACAACCACGACCTTGAAATTAATATCCAAAGTTCCCCATTGAGCCTGATGCTTCTCAGAGGACTCCAGTGTACAAGATGCTTTTATGTTTTGAATGAACATGAAATGGTACAAAATGTGTGCTGATGGATGTAAATCAAACTGTGAGTTTTGAAAGCCCAGATTCAGAAGCAGGTTTATTGCCAAGTTAGTGTATAAATACTGTACATACAATGAATTTGCTGAGGTGTGAAGTAAAAATACAGTAATGCAAAATAAAGATCATAAATAATGTAAAATAGAAATTTACAATATGATAAAGTGAACAGAGCTGTAACAGAGTTTTTTAAAAAAAAGTTTGAAAGTTAACAAATGGAAAGTTTATTGTTGTCAATGTTGTTGTTCCTGGAGCTGTGATCAAAATATCCCAAAATTTCCTCTAATTTTTCCATCTGTGGAAACCTCCTCCGTTTGCTATTTGCATTGTATTGTGATATAAAAAAAAAAAAACAAGGGTCAAAAATCCAGAAACATAATAATATATCAGTCAGAGAGACCAAACAACTACTTTTACTGCAATACTTTACATCAAGCTGATCATAATTATGTACTTTTAAAGAAGTAGGACTTTCCATGCAGGACTTTTACTTGTAATAGAGTGTTTTTACATTGCTGTATTTGTTCTTTTAATTAAAAAAACCCGATCTGAATATTTCTTCTACTACTCCTGCTTTCAGCGCCATCTTTGGTTCTCCTCTAGCGGCGTGTTTTCCCGCTTTTTTTCTCCCGTTAGTTTTGTTTCCAGCCGGACAGCATTTGTTGCCGCACCAGTACCCGGCAGGGACCAAACAGTACCCGCGCGGTGATGCTGCTGAGCTGGAGCACGATGGCGGCGGAGACCGACGACAGCCTCGGTAACATGTCCACAGCCGAGATGCTGAGAGGAATCATCTCCGAGAAACTGACGACAGCCGCGCAGGAAATCTTAGCGGTTGTTGAGAGAACCGTAGCCGGGTACGAGGAGGAGGCTTCGGGCTTCAGACAGGAGATCGACCGGCAGAGGAGACAGCTGGAGGTTCTCATGCAGCCTCAGGTCAAACTGGAGACAACAGGTCGGATCCTCTCTGTTGGTTGTTGTAAACACACAGTGGAGAAAACGGTTCATAAAGATGTAAATTTAACGGTGAAACCTGCTGTTTAACCGGTGATATCAGTGATATCAACTCGGCCTGCTGCTCACGTGCACAAGTCAAACAAACTTCTCACGGGCACGTTTTTATTGATAATTTGTCTGATTGGCAGAACAACTCCATGTCTGTGTTTATACAGAACAGCGAGGTGCAGCGTTCCCGCCTTGAACAGGCTGTGTCAAAGGGGATTCCTCCTCTTTTCTTCTTCTGTCTTGAGTCACATGAGATTGATGGATCGATTGTCATTAGCAGTGATGGTTGTTCAACAATGAAGACAACGACTCCCATGATCCCCCGCTGCTTCATGTGGGACCTCTTATTGTTTGGATTGAGAGACTCCTGGTGGCAGAGATGATATTCTGGATATTTAAAACCAGCAGTCAGGTGTCTGTAATCATTCCTCCTGTTCATACTGGATATTAAAAGATCCTTCAAATGTGTTTTCAATGGAAGTGATGGAGGATAAAATCCAGTGTGTCCACACAGTCATTTAAAAGTCTGTGTGAAGCTTCTATTCAGCTTCATCAGTCTGAGTTAGTCATATCAAGTGGATATCTGACACATTTACAGTCTTTTTAGCATCAAATTCCCTCTTTGTGTTTCCTCGGACAGTGTTTATGTTGAGCTGCAGGTGGAAGTATAGTAACAAAAAGAGGGACTTTGGCACTAAAAAGACTGTAACGTTGAAAGATATCTACTTGATTTGACTCATTTGGACGCTGAAGCTTCATATTAGCTTCAGATTAACTTTTAAATACATTTTTGCACAGAAGGAGGACTGTGGATTTTGTCCTCCATCACTTCCATTGTAAGGTCATTATGAAGGGATCTTCTAATGGTCAGTATGAACAGGAGGAATGATTACAGCAAGAAAAACAGCTTTCAGTGTTGTTTTTAGACGCACTTGAAAAGATTATGAACTCGTCCTTTAATGAATGCAGACAGTCAGAACATGTAAACTTGTACTTTTGTTAAATGAGTCATTATAACACTGGAAATTGTTATTTGTTATCAGCAGAAACTTCAGTACCAAGCATCCAATTTCAAATTTGAACAATTTAATATTGTGTTTCTATTATTTAACAAAGCAAACAGTTTTTACTAAGAAAAACACACTTTACTTTTTTAGTGAGAGTCAGTTATTTATGTTTTGCACTATTTGTTCTCCATATTCACAACATCTAACATTGTTACGTCTGACAATCATTGATTCATCCGCTGGTTCCTTTGTCTAAAGTAGTTCTTCTGTTGTTAATCTACTGTCTTGATCCTCGTTTTAATTCATCTCATTGTACAGATGATATGTGTTTATAATTCTGCACAGTTGACAAATAATCTCGAACTGTTCTTATTTGATCCAGACGACCATCAGCTGTTTCCTGTCTGTGAGCCGGTACCAGAGGAGGCGGCAGGAGGAGGTGAACTCCATGAAGAGGAAGAGCAGTACAAATATGAGCCCAGTACGTCTTTAAATCCACTTGAAGAGTTATCGGTAGCGCTTTTTCATTATCAGTATAACAGTTAATAAATTGTTATAAGCAGGTACAAACACTTGTTTCATCCTCTCTGTAAAACGTCCTAACAGTGAACCATTCAATACCTGCACATTACTCAGAAAACGTCCAGGAAATTAGTTTAAAATGATCAGACCTGTAAAGTAAATTGATTCCCAAATTTCTCTCTACTATAGTTGGTGCTGTTATCATAAATAAACACTAATTTTGTGGCGTAACAGAGAGCATTATAGCCATACAAGGAGGGATGTAAATGTAAAGGTTATTGATGCGTTCAGGTGTGGAGGACGGCGGGAGTCTCGGCCTCCTGCTCTGCTACACTGAGGATCAGACGGAGGAGGAACGAGAAGCGCGGAGCTCCACGCCGGACCAGGAACATCTCACACCGCTGGATTATGACACGGCATCAAGGTAACAACGCAGTTAACACTCAGCTGACCGCCTGTCTTCAGATTTCATTACTGCCCTGCGTACAGTTATTAGCATGCTAGCTAAGACAACAAACATGTTTCAAGAACTAATATACGGCAACTGTTGACATTGACAGGACGAAATCACCAAAACAACCACGTCCGGCGCTGATGACGTGTTTTCCTGTTACGTCCTCGTCAGAGACGCATCAGGACACGTTAACGTTTACATAATATATGAGGTCAAATGTGTCCCAGACCACCTCAGTAAGTGGTTTGAGTGATCCGATCACAAAGCGTCTTGGTGGTCGTTAAAACCAAGTGTAAACATGGTCTTAGTTAATCATTTTCAAGCAACAATGTCAAATATTGTCTGGTTTCAGTTTCTGCTTTTCTTCATCGTACATGATCTTCAAGTTTTAACTGTTTGTCGAAGGAAAACAAGAAAATGAAAGACGTCATGTTTGGCTTCGAGAGAATTGTAAATGGCATCTAATTTTATCTATTTTTAACTATTTTTTAAGATTTTATAAACTAAATGAAATCGATTAATTGAGAAAATAATCATTAGTTGCAGCGTTAATGAGCTTCACGAAGGATTTTTAATGCAGCGCTCTGGTACTGGTTCCCATGATGTTTTACTGGTGCCACCCAGTTATGACACAAGTCTACGGACGAGCGTCACAACTAGCTGATGTTTGTTTTTCAGGTCGGTGTCTCCCATAGTTCAGTCAGACAGGAGGAGCGCCGGCAGACGTCGGATCAGTGAACCGCAGGACCACGTAGACCTCAGGATCCGCATCCTGGAGGACTCTCAGATCAGTGTGCTGTCAAATAACGGTAAACATCGTAACATCCTGTATTGTTACTAATAAAACACCTTTCATCACTCAGATTAAACTCAACTGTTCTTCTGTAATTAGTTTCCTGTCTGTATCTGGATTCACGGACATGGACATTTTAACAGACATATTTTACATTTTAAATCCCCGACAAAAGGTCATGATGAAGTCGTTTGTATGTCAGTGTTTCAGAAATATCCGCTGCAGGAGCTGCAGTGTCCTCTGGGCCTGCAGGAGTCAGACTTCCTGGACCTGCTGAGGTCCACCTTCCCTCAGCTGGCTGCCGATCAACCGTTTGACATCTTCACCACCGATCACAGCAGGAAACTACAGCCGCTCAGAGTGGCAACGCTGACACCAGAGAAGATCTACAACAGGATCAGGTCCACTGGGTATTCAGCCCTCTACATCCGATTGAAGGTACCAGACTGGGTTCTGTTTGTGGTTTCTGGATGTACAAGTCTTTTAATCATAAAAACCCAAAATCACTAACTTGTCTAAGGCGTCTCAACAATCTGGAGCCTGTTCTTGTTGTCATGTTCTTGTTCAAAGGTCCTGTATTTGAGTTTTAGGGGTTTTATTAAAGAGTAAACTTTCAGGAACAAGAGGAACCGCCGGTTGGTGACAAAGAGCTTCGTCCACTGCAGACAGAAGACGCTGATCCTCCGTCTGACTCCATCACCATAACGACGAATGATAAAACCACCCTGTACACAAGGTACAGGGTTTCAGTTAGTTCTAGTGGGCTGCCGGCTAATCAGAACCGCTGTCTTATTCAGTTTTTAATCTTCGTCTTTCAGGTTATCGTCTCCCACGGTTCGGTCTGACAGGAAGAAGCGTGGCAGACGTCGGACCAGTGAACCTCAGGACCACGTAGACCTCAGGATCTGCATCCTTGAGGACTCTGAGATCAGTGTGCTGTCAACCAACGGTACATTTTAAAGAGCAACTTAACATCCGGTTTCAGTCGATTCATCCCTGCAGCCGCCAACACTCACAGAACATTGATGGATCCACCTTCGTTTCTGCGATTAATTAATCATGAAAATAACTGTTGGTTGCAGCTCTGATTGAATCAACTCTCTGGAACAAATGTCAACAAAATCTTATTGACAGAAAATGACAAGAAATATGAAAAAATATATTTGAATTGGTGAATATTTCTGTTTTCTGTCAGTTTTTAAGAAATAACCACTGCAGTCAGGTCAAGACTTCCCACCAACATCCAGAGATATTCAGTTTAGGGCTGCAACTAATGATATATATTGGTTAATCTGCCAATTATTTCCTTGATGAATCAATTTATCTTTATTTTTTATTCATAAAATATCAGAAAATGGTGAAAATGCCTGTTATAATTCTTAAAGCTCAAGATGACATCTTTAAACGTTTTGTTTTGTCACTTTACTGTCACATATGACACATTAAAACCTCAAATTCTCACATCTGAGAAGCTGCAACCACAGAATATTTTATATTTTTTCTTAAAAAATGACTAAAACAATAGTTGCCAGATATTTTCCATAGATCAACTGATCAATTAATTGACTAATTGTTGCAGCTCTAATTGAATTTGCTGTAATATAAGACAAGAAAAAGCAGCAAATGTTCCCTTTTGAGAAGCTGAAACGGAGATTATTTGATATTTTAAACGATTAATCTCTTTTGGTTAAAGCAGCCGTTCTTCAGACTATTTCAGTTTTTTTTTATTTCAACAGTTGAACATGATCTTACAGCGTATCTGGACCCTGACTGGATCAATAAATGGGTCTGTTTGTGTGTCAGTGTTTCGGAAATATCCGCTGCAGGAGCTGCAGTGTCCTCTCGGCCTGGACGAGTCAGACTTCCTGGACCTGCTGAGGTCCTCCTTCCCTCAGCTGGCTGCTGATCAACCGTTTGACGTCTTCACCACCAACCACAGCAGGAAACTACAGCCGCTCAGAGTGGACACGCTGACACCAGAGGAGATCTACGACAGGATCAGGTCCACTGGGTATTCAGCCCTCTACATCCGACTGAAGGTACAAATATAATCCCAACAACATCACTAGAGAGATGAGAACTCCAGCAACACTTGTAGTATGAAGAACAACTTTATTAGTCGACCGGCGCGTTTCAGCTTGTGGCCTTCATCAGGGTCATCATAAAACACATTACAAACAACATTTAAATAAAGTAAGTTGGGTATGAAAAAAAGGTAAAAAAAATATATATATATATAAAAGTCTACTAATCATATACATCCAGACACATATCAGCCAATGGGACGTCTACAAAGATGGATTGGATATATGGTCATGTGGCTTTAGGCCAATCGTTGTCCTAGAAGGGACATGGGTGACACCATATTTGGTCCATTAATTAGAAAGGTGCAACTAGGGGGTGGTACTTGGACACTCCCTTTGCCTCTGTTAACCTTGGACAACGATTGGCCTGAAGCCACATGACCATATATTCAACCCATCCAGACACACATCAGCCAATGGGGCATCTACAAAGATGGGTTGGATATATAGTCATGTGGCTTGGAGTGTCCAAGTACCACCCCCTAGTTGCACCTTTCTAGTTAATGGACCAAATATGGTGTCACCCATGTCCCTTCTTGGACAACAACTGGCCTGAAGCCACATGACCATATATCCAACCCATCTTTGTAGACGTCCCATTGGCTGATATGTGTCTGGATGTATATGATTGGTTGTCGTTTATATTTTTTTTAACTTTTTTTTTTTTACCTTTTTTCATACCCAACTTACTTTAGTTAAATGTTGTTTGTAATGTGTTTTATGATGACCCTGATGAAGACCACAAGCAGAAATGCGTCGGTCAACTAATAAAGTTGTTCTTCATACTACAAGTGTTATTGGAGTTCTCATCTATCTTCTCCGGGCACCTCGGAAGTAGGTGAAGTTGTGCCAGAGACCTTCACTCTGCATCCCCAACAACATCACTTACATGAATTCACTGTGTGAAAAAGTGATATAATTTGGTGTTTGTGCTGTGATCCATTTCCTTAAAGACTAAACATCTAACATCTGTACTTCAGCGTCTGCAGTCCACTGATGAAGAGCTTCAGCCATCACAGAGAGACGCTGCTGATCCTCAAACCGGCAACACGAGGTGCTTCAACCAGTCGACTGATGCTGTAAAACAAGAGATCAGTTATTCGATAATAGATTCAGCAAACCATTCATCTTTACTGCTTTATTCTGTCATTAACCGGCTTCCTGTCCTCCACGTTCCAGGTTATCGTCTCCCAGAGTTCAGTCTGACAGAAGGAGCGCCCACAGGCGTCGGACCAGCGAACCACAGAACCATGTAGATCTCAGGATCCGCATCCTGGAGGACTCTCAGATCAGTGTGCTGTCCACCAACGGTACATTTAAAGAGTTTATTCTGTGTTGAGATGTTCCCTCAACTACAAACCATCCAATCAGAACACAACATGAAGTAATGCAGAATACACAGGTTTCATAAGCACCAGATAAATGTTTACATGGTAGAGCTTTAATTCAACAGAGTAGGAGGAGGAGCTACCAGGGAAAATAGTCAAATAATACAGCAGCAAATAAAACAATCGCTCTAGATAACTGGCTTCAAATCATCAGAACACTCATGAGATGGAAAGACTGACTTTCCTCTTACAATCAGAAATGATTTCAACATTAATAATTAGGAAGGTGGCTGCTGGTTTCTCTGTCTTATTACAGCACAGCGAGTCCACGACTGCAACTAACGATTGTTTTCATGATCGATTCATCTACAGCTTTATTTTCTCAACTAGTCAATTATCCTTTATTATCATATATCCTCTTATTTATAAAATGACAGTAACTTGTCAAAAATGTCCATCCCAAGTTTTCAGAATCTGTGTCCAAAACTCAAAGATAATTAGTTTATTATTAATGTTGTCATCTGCACATCTGTGAACCAATAAAGGCAAAAAGTCAAAAAAAAGAATTGTTTCCTGTCAATCGACTAGTCTCTAGCGGTGTAAAAACCACCCAGTACTCTGCCAGAATATCTATCAAAGAGCGAAGAATGATTGGTGACCAGCATGAATCAGCTGGTCTGACTAATGAATGTTTCTCTGTTTGTGTGTCAGTGTTTCAGAAATATCCGCTGCAGGAGCTGCAGTGTCCTCTGGGCCTGCAGGAGTCAGACTTCCTGGACCTGCTGAGGTCCACCTTCCCTCAGCTGGCTGCCGATCGACCGTTTGACATCTTCACGTGTGACAGAGCCAAGCGGCTGCAGCCTCTAACAGTAAAGACGTTGACGCCGGAGGAGATCGACAGAACCATCAGGTCGACCGGAGCAGGAACCTCAGCGCTCTACATCCGACTGAAGGTACCAGACTGGACTCGTAGCGTAGCAACCAGGTTACATGGCTGTCTCTGTGTCTCTCCTCTGCTCCGCTCTGTGTCTTGGATGTATAAAGAGCAGCAGGTCTGTGTGTGTGTGTGTTGACAAAGGGCAGGGCTGAACTACACACACACAGAGCAGAGAGGCCACAGCGGACAGGATGAAGCTCTAAATCTGGCAATGGAGCACCTCCCTGCAGGGTTGTGAGGGGGTGTGGGTGTGTTTATTTGTGCTGTAGAATGTAACTGCCGTCAATGAATCAATCCCATCAGGACAGCAAGACCTGAGAAAAGCTTCTCAAATGTGCCGTCATTTAGTCAAATAGTCTCAATTTAAAGTCATCTCAGAATCAGCTGTTAGCAGTGTAACATGATGTTCAGACAACTCTCACTGATCACTGTGATGATTCTCAGGCAGGTTCTGAGGCCTGTTTTTTTTTTTTGAGTATTTATGGAGGTTTATTGGTGATAATGAATGAGTTTTAGTCCTAAAATATCACTTTTTGTCAGTCAGAATCTTTCTGACGCATCAGCGTTTAGTTTGTTAATCATAAACACTGTGTGAGCATCACTGGTTTTGGTGGAAACATCATTTAAGATTTAAATTCTTCTTTCAGGAACAGGTGGAGCTGAAAAAGAGTCAGAAAGACGACGCTGCTGGAGATTCTCCGTCCACCACTGATGAAAGCAGACTGTTGACAAAGTAAGTCAGAAACAAAAAGTTGGTGGTTAAATCATTTTCTGTTATTAACCTGCTTCCAATCTCCGTCTTTCAGGTCAGTTCCTCTCACAGTTCAGTCTGACAGGAAGAGCGCCGCCAGACGTCGGATCAGTGAACTGCAGGACCACATAGACCTCAGGATCCGCATCCTGGAGGACTCTCAGATCACTGTGCTGTCAACCGCCGGTACATTTAAAGCGGCCATATTATAAAACATTCTGCTTTAAGTGATGTTCTGTTATGTATATCTTGTTCTGATGTTGGATGTTAAACATGGTCAAAGTTACAAAACTTGAAGTGAACGTATGTTGAAATGCTGCCTGCAAGTCAGAAGTCAGGGCTTCAACCTGCTCTGAGCGCTTCGGTTTTTTTTTGTCTACCTCGCTGGCGAGCTGACATCGTTGCTAAGGTGTTTCCATGTGTTGTTCACGTTGTCCTCCATGGTGATCTTACAGTAACGTGTTTTGTTTCTCTGTTTGTGTGTCAGTGTTTCAGAAATATCCGCTGCGGGAGCTGCAGTGTCCTCTCGGCCTGCAGGAGTCAGACTTCCTGGACCTGCTGAGGTCCACCTTCCCTCAGCTGGCTGCCCATCAACCGTTTGACGTCTTCACCACCGATCACAGCAGGAAACTACAGCCGCTCAGAGTGGCGACGCTGACACCAGAGGAGATCTACAACAAGATCAGGTCCACAGGACAAGCCCTGTACATCCGACTGAAGGTACACTGTGTGATTTTGTTTTGTTTTTGTCTGAAACACATTTACAGTAATAATTTGTACTATAAATCCATGGAATCCTTTATTCCCCTGAAGTAAAAATCTGGTGAAATTTCTTCGTTCTTTTCTTCCATCCTAAAAAGTTGCATGATGTATTTCAGTTTTTGTGCTCTCAGCTGTTTTATGAAAGATTGCGTCTCTGCTTTTGTTGGAAATAGGATTTGGGAACAAAACTCTTGTTCCAGAAACAAGAGGAAACTCATCACCTGCAGAGGAAAACAGATTCTCCATCAACTTCTGATCAAACCAGCCTGAACACAAAGTAAGTCCAGAATGTTTCAAGACATCAGACTTGTTTCACAGAAAACACCCATAAAGTTGATCCCTTCTTGCAGTAGAATAAATATAAATGCATAGCTGACTTTTATGGACTTGACATGAATACATGTGTGTCAATAAACTCTTCATTTATGTTCCAAGTTCCCATGACATCCATGTTCAACAAAGCGAAGAAGACATGGAGACAGAGGAAGCTGATGATGATGATTATTCTACAAGATTAGAGCCAGCGAAAGGCTTTCTAGTTCTTTCTGAGAGCGAAGGGGACAGAGACGACGACTGGGAGAAGATCTCAGAGAAGACGAAGCGACGAGTCAAACGTTCAGGAGTCAAAACAAACCGCAGGAAGCTGATCCAGTCGTCTATGGAAGAGTTGGTTGAGAAGAGCGACGCTCTTCTGTCCTGTACAGTCTGCAGAGTCCTGCGCGGGTCGTTGAACATGTTGATAAAACACGCCTGGAGTCACGTGAACGATCCACAGGGAGTTTGTGGAGTGTGCGGAGAACATTCAGAGTCTGCAGAGGAGCTGAGGAGTCACCTGCAAAGCCACCAGAAAACTCACAGCTGCAACATCTGCGAGATGTATTTCATCTCCGCCAGCGGCCTCAAGGGACACATGGCTCGACACAGAAGAGAGAAAACGTACGAGTGTAAGATTTGCCGTAAAGAGTTCTTCCAAAAGTCGGCGCTGAAGAATCACAGTTGGGTCCACGTGGAGGATAAACCTCACAAATGTGACTTTTGCGAGAAATCATTCGTCTCTAACTTAAACCTCAAAGTTCACATGACCAAACACACTGGCGAGAAGCCGTATCACTGCAGCGTCTGCAATAAATCTGTTCGCAGCTTTGAAAGTCTGTCCCAGCACATGAGGAGGCACTCGGGTCACACGGTCCAAGAGAGAACGTACGAGTGCGACATCTGCAGAAGAAAGTTTCATACAAAACATCAGCAACAAGCTCACCTGAAATACCACTCCAGAGAGAAGCCGCATGCTTGCAGCAAATGCAGCAAACAGTTTTTCGCCAAGGCCAGTCTGGTGACTCACATGAGGATCCACACCGGAGAGAAGCCCTACAAGTGCCCTGTATGTGACATGGCCTTCAGTCAGAGCCACTGCGTGAAAAGACACATGAAGACCCACCTGGTGGAAGAAAACGTCTGGATGAAGGATTAATGTTACTGAATGTTTCAGGAGATTTCACATGATCACAGCTTCTGTTTGCACAAATTGTTTTGTTGTTAAATATGATTCATTTGTACCTTGGTGCCTGAAGCAACTTGAAAGACAAGGCTGTTCTATTTGTCTCTCAATACTTTCCTTTCCTACTTGGTCTGTGTCTCTCAGCTCCAAATCCGTTTGTTCCTACTGAAAAACCTTTAAAAACAGCTCAAAAATATATAGTTTTATTTTTAAAGATGAACCTGCAATCAGGTTTACCAGTGTCCAAGCACCCAACATAACCAAACGTTCACTGACCCAGGTTGATTCGTTTTAGTACATTTTATATAAAAAAAAGCTTGTTAAAATTACTGTTTAAAAGATTTAGGTGGGAGCGTTTTTAAAGTAAAAGTCTGGTGATATTCTATATCATATAAATCTCTCAATACGTTGCTCCTTCTCTACTGTCTGTGGCTCTTAACTCCAAGCCCATTGGTTCCTACTGATACATTTAAAAAAAGCAGCAGTTTAAACTAGACCTGCGAGTAGATAGACTGAGGTCCAAGCCCATGACAAAACTCCGAACCAAAAGCTCACTGTACCCGGGTTGGTTGGGAAGCTGAAGGCATGGTTAGTATAAAGTTACTGAAACAGGAGGAAATCGTGCATTTGTTGGGGACTACTTTTTCGCTGCGGGTGGATCCACATTTGATGCTCTAGTCAGTACCTTTGTCAGAATTTTGTGATAGTTGAGTAATTGTTTTAGTCATTTTTAAGGCAAGTATTTGTTTGACACTTTTTAACAAAGAGCTTTACATAAAACAGAAAGGACAAGATATAAAAGGAGAATAAAATTTTAAGAAATTGGAAAATACCAAACATTCACTCGTTACAGCTTCTCAGTTGTGATGGTTTCCTGCTGTTCATTGATTTTATGTGAATTGTAAATTGATATTTTTGGGGGATATGGACTGTTGATCAGGCAAAACAGGCTACTTTAAGATAAACTTGGGTTTTAGGTAATTGTATCAGTTTTTTAATATTATCTGACAGATTGAACAATTAACTGTAAAAAAAACATACGGATAACGAAAAGGAAGGAACATGTCGTCCGGTGCAGGGCTGTGTCCCCTTGGTGTGTTTTCAAAGGTTTTTGGACAATAATGGAGCTCTATACTACTCACCTACTACTTAGCCCTTTGTATTCCCTAAAGAACATAGGCCAATGACGAAAGCTCTCCATCCTCTCTGGTCTTGTGCCCTTCGATCCAGTTGTTGCCTCTCAGCCTTAATCTCCAGCTGGTTCTAGGTCTTCCTCTGTTTCTCCCACCTTGTGGGTTCTATTTTAGTGCCTGTTTGGTGATTTATTGATTGATTGATTGTGTCTTCTGAGTGTCCGGCCAATCCAGCTCCACTTCCTCCTCATAATTTGAAGTTCTAATGGTTTTTGCTGGGTGCACTCCCACAGGTTGGAGTCGGTGATGGTATCTGGCCAGTAGACTCCCAGGAGGCGTCGGAAGCAGCTGCTGATGAATGTGTGTAGTTTGTTGAGTATGTTGTTGGTGATTTGTTTCTGATCCATACAACAGAACAGATTTGACGTTTGAAAGTTAAATGTTTTCAGTTTGGTTTTAAGTGCTAGGTTTTTTGTTCTCCAGGTGTTATTTAGGATGTTGAATACTTGCTTTTCCCATTCCAGTTGGACATCTTCCTCCGTCCACAGTAATTATACTCCCAAGCTACGTAAAACCGTCTACCTCCTCTAGTTGACTATGATCATGGCTGCATTTTTCTTGCCTTGAGTTTTTGGTAGGTTGATCTTGAGTCCAAGCGTAGCAACAGTTCTTTGTAGTTTGTGTGATTTGTCTTGCATCTGTTAGTCGGTGTGTCATCAGCAGAATCTGGATCCTGTAGCTGTTCAGCCGGGCTCCACTGTATGCTGGTTCTGCTGTTGTTGGTTTCTTGGTTCATGGTCAAGTCTATGAGTCTAGTGGATTTGTCTTTTTTCTCTCTACCACTTCTTCATGTCTCCTTCTATATGGTTTTCAGACCTTTTCACATCTCCAGTGATCTTTGGGATTCTGTTTCTTGGTCATGTAGAGCTTCAAACCGGTTCTGTAATGTGACCTGGAATAGTTTCAATGTGCCTATTTCTTAAAATTGCTGTATGTTAAATTTGACTCTTCCTTCTCTGGGATTCATGCATTTGATGGTCTGACCCAGCGTCAGCTCCCCTTTTCACTCTGACATCCAGCAGGGAGTACCTAAACTGGTTGATGCAGATGTGGTCAATCTGACTTTTGGTTGTGTGGTTAGCGGAAACCCATGTTGCTTTATGGACATCCTTGAATGGGAAAACTGAACCTCCAATAACCTAGTTGTTGTCTGCACAAATTGCTGCAAATCTTTCTCCATTTTCATTCATTGTACCAAGCCCCTACTTTCCTATTATCAGCTCCTAACCGTTGTTGTTTCTCTCTGTCTTCCATTAAAGTCATGATGGCCTTTACTTTCTTGGTCTGGAGTCTCAGATGTAGTTGGTTGTAGAAGTGGTCCTTGGTTTCATCTGCGTCGTTGATGGGGGCGTAGCATTGTACGATTTTAAAGGTTTATTTTCTTATGCGTAGTATAAAATTTTGCTGTAATGAGTAATTAATTAATGTAATTGAGTTGATGATTTCCCAGCTGATGAGGTCCCTCTGGGCCTCTTTGAATAGCATGAACCCTAATCTCTCTGTATGTGGTGAAGAGTCATCTGGGTGCCCTGAGTACAATATGGACTCACCACTGGCCAGTTTAACCTGCTCTGACTGGAGACATCTGGTTTCACACAGATCCAGGAGAGATATTCTGCACCTCCTCAACTCCTCCGTTATTACTGCTGTCTTTCCTCTTGCATACATGTTCCTGACGGTCCGTGTTGCAATGCTGATGGATCGTCTAGGTGTTAGAAGATCCAGACGCACGGTTTTCCATGTACATCATCATTTTCTCTTTAGCCTGGAAACTGAAGAGTCTTCCTTTCCAAGGCTTTGGGAATTCTTGGTTTTCATCAACGTTTCTGTAGCATGAATGTTTTTTATGGGTTGGGGTTGCTACCCTCAAGCCCAACCTTCCACCATTTCTGGTTTAAGGTGTGTTTTGGAATTGAATTGTTAGACCCCTCTCCTAACCTGTTGTCTTCCAGGTAATGGATTACAGTCACATAACGCACAAAACCAGACAGATTTAGGGTTGTGTACAAGCTGTCTCAGCACATCAAGTCCAACCAACTCCTGCTACTATGTAATGAAAGCTGCAACCACTACAACAGTGTATCTACTGCAAACATTTCATACCGGCAGCATGAGACAGAATGGAGCTCTATGACACAGACAATATGATATATCAGGCTTTTATACACACAAACAATACTTGTGGATAATAAGTAGATCAATTAATTGTTGATTCTGGTATTTTCATGACTAAAATTGATTGTTGAAAATAAGAAAAACAGAAAATCACCAGACTTTAAGCGCACATGATCCAGGAATTATGTGTTTTAGCAGGAATGTCAGATGGACTGTAGCCATCAAAAATGTCCGAAAAGTGTAAAAATTTTTTGTTCTTGACTCAGTTTCAACACTGAGCTCTGACTATGTGGGGCCCCAAGAAAAGAAAAATGCTGATTATTGGAATTTTATTGAATCCTCACAAGTCACAAGATGAAGGAAAACAAATTATGGTTAAGTAGGTTGTTACATGTTGGGCTGTTTGAGTTAAATATTGATGCACCTTTCATGAGATGTTTCAGGTCAGAGTGATTAACAGTAAATACATATATCACAAAGGTGTAAAACTTCCTGGTGTTCAGGCTTTTTTGTGTTTATCTACAGCAAAGATGTTGCCATCAAGAACACAGCAATGCATCAAAACTGATAAATGTTGTCATATGTTGACTGAAAAGAAGTTTATTATTGGTTGAGCTCAAGTACAAGAGGTTACATCTCTGTATTTTTTGGAAAACAACTTATGATTTTTACATGATATGAAGTTTTTTCTAGTTATGATTTTAGAGTTTATTCATCTTTTTTTTTTTTTTTACCTTTGATCACAACTATTGCTACTGCAAGTTTTTTGTTTTTTTTTGCTTTTATCAGTGTCATTATTTGAATGAAGTTCTGATCATTTTGAAAACACATGAAAGCTGTTCCTGCGTTTTGTTGAATGGAGTTTTTATACTGTAAATAAAAGTTGTGTTGAGTTGCTGGTTGACATCTCCAACTGCCTGTCCATGTTGCGTTTGGTTATTTTCATGTTCAGATTGAATTTGTTATTTTTTGTACTTCATTATTCTACCACGATCAAAAGCTTGAGCGCATCAACAATATAAACATAATATAACTACAGAGTAAGAAGTTACTTGGTCAAAGGTCACAAATCTTTATCAATTATCTCTTTATTCTTGGGGTCAAGAAGGAAAGTTGAGCTTTAGTTTTTGGTTGATATGGATTACCCATAATTTTAAAAATGATGTCAAAGTGAATAAAATGTCTGCAAATTAATCTGAAACACATTTTTCATAAGATCATTACATTTTGTAATGATCTTTTTTGTAAAGTAGTTTTCATCATTAGTGGCAGACTGTCATTCACAACCTGGATTCAAATTTCCAACCTAAAAATCTGTTTGTTTGGCTGCACTGGAAACAGAAACATCTGTTATATTTCTTGCAGCAGCATGTCGCTGCCAACAATTTGCTTAGTTTCTCATTTTAATGAGAAACTTCTCATTTTAAACAAGAAACTTTTCATGTTATAATAAGATCGTTTTAATTTTATTCTGAAATATTTCTTATTACTAGGTGTGAGGGTCTTCTGTGGGGGTGAAATGGGATTGGAAAATCAAGACTAATTCATATTAATCACATCTTATACCAGCGGTATTTCACCAAAAATCAAAGATAAGAGAAAAATTCCAAAAACTGAAAACAGATTTGTGTATCAGAACTTTGTTTTTTCTTCTTTCCTCTCCCATTAATCATCTCACCACCCCTCAGATTTATCTGCTGACCCTTTGGAGGGGCCCGACCCCTAGGTTGGGAACCACTGGACTAAACTAGCTAACTGTATATAAAGTAGTGTAAACTAGCTCCACCTCCAGCAGCTACAACAGTAACATGCTGCTCTAACACTGATGCTTCACTATTAATAATCTAATGATGTCATATATAATAATATATCAGTCAGAGGGACCAAACCACTACTTTTACTGCAATACTTTAACTACATCAAGCTCATAATACTTATGTACTTTTACTGTAGTAGTATTCAGTTTCTGCATTTTACTCATGCTTATATTCTTGTATTTATTTTTCTTATGTTACCTTTATTCTCATGTTTATGCCATGTATTTTTTTATTTTGTCTTTCACTGTAAAGCACATTGAGCTTACTTGTAATGTAATGTGCTTTATAAATAAAAACTGTTGTATTTTATAGTGTCTCTGAGGAAAAGTGAAGGAACGACTGTTTTTGTTTCTCTCCGGACAGTATTAGCGGCTGTACCTGTAACCCGGAACAGCACCGTCTGCGGGTGAAGGTGCGGAGCTGCTCTGCATAAAAACACACCTTTAAAACCCCGAATTAAACCATGTTTTACTGGATGAAGAGGAACGCAGGTAACTCCGAGACCCTCGACAGCCTCGGTAACATGTCTAAAGCGGAGATACTGAGAGGAATCATCTCCGAGAAACTGACCACAGCCGCGCAGGAAATCTTAGCGGTTGTTGAGAGAACCGTAGCCGGGTACGAGGAGGAGGCTTCGGGCTTCAGACGGGAGATCGACCGGCAGAGGAGACAGCTGGAGGTTCTCCTGCAGCCTCAGGTCAAACTGGAGAGAAGAGGTCAGTGTCAAAATTAATTAACATTAAGTCACAAACATTCTGTTTGTATTTTAAGTTGCGGGTTGTTGAACCTCGTTTAAAAAAACGTCAATTTAAAGTTTATTCGCTCGCTGACAAACCTGCAGACATCTGAGAACATAAAGTAAACACTTCCACACATGTTCATGATGTTATTTACGCTTCGGCATGACTCCACATGCCAAAAAATATACCGAGTTTTGTAAATTCAGTGTTTACTGTCAGCTTCATAATAACTTTGCAGGACTTTAACTGCAGTTATCGAATTTTCTCGCGTGATTTGTGTCAATCTCATCAATTTACCGAAATCCTACGTGAATTTTTTTTGTGTGTGTGTGTGTGTTCTTTATTTTGGTTAAAAAATGTGAAGCCCGGATCCCAGATCTAGACGACGATGTGGTTGTTGTGACTGAGGAAGATGATGATGATGATGATGAAGAGGAGAAGCACAAACAGCAACCAGGTACAGTATGTCATCACAGTTCTCTCTTTAAATGTGTTAGAAAAATTAGAAAAATATGACATTATTATTAATACATATATAACATTTATAATGTTAATAAGGTTTACCATGCAGGATTTTCCTCAGACAACATTAATCTCAATCATCACTTATGATCCACTAGACGTGTGTGTCTATTTATTTGCAGAGAATCTGCTCTCTGCCTGTATTTTCTTATTATTTTGCCGTGTTCGGACGTTTCTGGGCGTCGACCTTTGGCCGGTGGGTGTGTCGCCTCTAGCCAATAACAGCACAGGGTGTGAGGTCGGGACTTGCAGCCTAGCAACCAGATTACTGCTCTCTGTCTCTGTGTCATGGATGTGGGCGGAGCTACACAGAGCAGAGAGGCCACGGCGGACATGATGAAGCTCGCTCGACCACCACTGCTCTCTCTCTGGAGCCAGGGACAAATCTTTCATAGTGTACCTTTAATTAGAATTATTCAAAATAAAACAAAGATACAGAGATAACCCTTTTTTGTTTTTTTCATTTCTTATTCTAACAGCAGCAATGATACTTATTTATTGAGTTTTAGGTTAAAAACATTTTGTCGTATTTTCTGACGTTTTTATAAGCTTTTATATTTAATAAATGTGTAGCTGTGCTTTTTAAAAAGTTTTTTAAATATTTAGAAATATGAGAAAAATTAAATGAACAAAAATGAATAAACATACTAAGACATTGACATATTAATGCAGAGCTGAAATTATTAATTATTAGTCATATTTATCAATAAGTTGATTAGTTTTCTCTTATTTTTTTAACAAAAAGAAAGAAAATATTTTCTGGTCTTTATATGATAATAAACTAAATGTATCTGCCAGTTTTCACTTTATAGACTAAACTGATGAATAGAGATAATAAATCTGAATCTGAAGACATAATGAATCAGTTGCTTTTCATTCTACCAGTAAATCTTCTTGACTCTGAGTTTTGTTTACTGGAGTTAATCATGACCTCTGATTGAAGGATATAAAAATGTACCGTTTTATCAAATTATGACAAAAAAGGCCAAATTCAGCCGTCGTACATCCAAAAATAAACTCTCAGCGCTCAACAGAACGTGGTTTTTGTGATTTGTTTGTGTGCAGGTGTGCAGGATGACACGGGGAGTCTGGGCCTGATGTGGTATGATGATGATGATGAAGAGGAGGGTGAGGACGAAGAGGAGCGGCTGTCTTTACGACCGGCGACGAGCTCCAGACAGAGACGAGAAGACCTGAAGGACCCGGATTATCAGATACCATCAAGGTTACGAATCACACAACAGCAGAGCTGCAACTACCGATCGTTTTCATTATTGATTAATTGATTTGTTGTTTGGTGCAGAAAATGTTTTCTTTTTTTGTCCACAAATCAAAGATGTTCAGTTTACTGTCAGAGAGACTAAAGAAACCAGAAAATATTCACATTTAAGGAGCTGAATCAGAGAATTTAGACTCAAAGCAACTAATCGATAGTTGATAATTAATCTTCTGTCTCACTAGATGTAACATAAAGAGACATTTCCAGCTCTATATTTATATTCTGGGGCTCTACTAGAATATCTTTACATGATTTCCAGTTAAAAACTCCTCATTTCTCTTCTACTGGTCCTTTCTGCAGCTCTGATGTGTTGTTGATGGATCCTCACTTCAACCAGTCAGAAGCTCAGAACTGCTCTGTTATTTGTTATGAACCTGCTGCTCGTCTTCGTCTTTCAGGTCTTTTTCTCCCAGAGTTCGGTCTGAAAGGAGGAAACCCGGCAGACCTCGGATCAGTGAACCGCAGAACCGCGTAGACCTCAGGATCCGCATCCTGGAGGACTCACAGACTGATGTGCTCTCCAAAAGAGGTACGAGTCAAGAACCCTACTGCACTGTCCTCTAACAGAACATCACGACTACTGAAGCTCAGAATGATGTTTGGAAGTTGATTATTTTCATTTCTTGACAAAACATTTGGTCTGTAAGAAAAACCCTCCACCGTTTCCTGGAACCTGCAGATTGCTTGTCTTTATATGTTGAAGAAAAACCACAAATCCTCAGATTTAAGAAGCTGGAACCAGAAAATTTTGAGTACTTTTGCTTGAACAATGACTGAAACGATGAATCTGTTATCAGAACAGTGTTTTGTTACAGCTCTGAACACGTTAACTCACAGGTTTCACATCTGCATCTCAAAACCAAAGATTGTTATGAAACTGATGCTGCGACTGAGATTCATGTTTTTCATTTAACGGACATATTCGATGAAGTCGTTTGTGTGTCAGTGTTTCAGAAATATCCGCTGCAGGAGCTGCGGTGTCCTCTGGGCCTGCAGGAGTCAGACTTCCTGGACCTGCTGAGGTCCACCTTCCCTCAGCTGGCTGCCCGTCAACCGTTTGACGTCTTCACGTGTGACAGAACCAAGCGGCTGCAGCCTCTGACGGTAAAGACGTTGACGCCGGAGGAGATCGACAGAACCATCAGGTCGATCGGAGCAGGAACCTCAGCGCTCTACATCCGACTGAAGGTACCAGACTGGAGTTGAGATGGTTTACATGTGTGGTCGTCAAGTTTTATTTGTATTAGAGCTGCAACAATTAGTCAATTAATCGCAACTACTTAAAAGCTATACTACCTAATAGACAATATATAGACTCATACAACAAGTATGTGAAGTGTGTGTCTGTATTATCTTATTATTTTACTGTGTTCGGACGTTTCTGGGCGTCGACCTTTGGCCGGCGGGTGTGTCGCCTCCAGCCAATAACAGCACAGGGTGTGAGGTTGGGACTCGTAGCCTAGCAACCAGGGTGAACCAGAGAGGATGAAGCTCTAAATCTGGCGATGGAGCACCTCCCTGCAGGGTTGTGAGGGGGTGTGAGCGTGTTTATTTGTGCTTTTACAACGTAACAGCTGTAAAGTTATCATAAAATAACATTTTGTTCTCGACCACTGCTGCTCTCTGGTCAAGTTTGGGGGGGAGGGGCCATCTTTGAATGCTGTGTTAACACCAACTGACAAATCCTGCGTAGTACAGAACCAAACACAAAGGTCCTGTTTACACCTGGTATTAACATGTGTCTACACATGCGTCCTGATCAGATCTCACTTCCCCGCTCTATATGCAAATAAACACGGATATCATTTTCATTTTCAAAGACCAAATTCGTTTGTTATACGTTCAAAGCTGTGAGAGAGAGAGTGTTATCAGACAAGTTGAACAGTTTTGGACGGAGGGTCGTGTGTCTAGTCTGCCGGAAAATGGAGGACATCAGTTGAGTAGGCGTCCTTCAATGTGGTCCAGGATGCATTGCGTTTACACTACTAAATGAATGTGGCCACATGCGGTCCAGACCATCTCCGAATGTGATCTGAGTGATCGGATCTCAATCCGTCCTCAATGTGTCTTGGGTGTGTTTACACCTGTATTTAGAGCTGTCCACTGAGACAGATGTTAATACCAGGTGTAAACAGAGCCTCTGTTTGTTTACTTCCAGGTAGAAAACTCCTGCACAGACAGTTTAATGGTGAGGAGCACAAATAAATATCAGTTTAAGCAAGTAAAGAAGTAAACAAAGTATAAACAGTAAAGGTAATTAAAAGTAAGCATGAGTAATTATAAATGAGTAAAGTGGTTTCCCACTATGACAAAGTCAGTCACCAGTTAGTCTTAACTGGTGGTGGGATGTCGCTGTTTGGTTTATTAAAGCAGCACAGAAACATCAGACTGCTGTGTTAAACTACTTAAACGTAACCTTTAAAGAGATTCTCATCAGTCTATTGAAACAAAAGAGGTTTAAAACTCCTCGTGAACCACGATCATGAACTGAACTCTTCTTCCTCCTGATCACAACAGTTGTAACTGAGTCTATCGAAGCGTTTTGAAGCAGTTTTGTAAAAAGAATCTGTTTTTGTTTGGTGGAAACAAACTTTTCCAGACGGGATCGGATCCTCAGAGCAGCAGCAGCTCAGACCTTCATCATCCTCCGCAGAGAGAAGAGGACGCCACAGACTCTCCGTCCAGCTCCATGACGACCAATCAGAGCAACACGTACACCAGGTGATTACATCACATCTGATCACAGATAGTCAATAAATATGAAATATCATCTCACAGAAATAATATTTTGGGACATTTTACGGTTAAAAGAATCATCTACCTCAAACTACTACCTCAAACCGAGTCTGACATGTCTCATATATACATTCAGTGAGCACTTTATCAGGAACACCCGTGTAGTCCAACACAACAGCTCTACTTTAACGAAGCTTCTACATTTCCAGTTCTTGTTGTCAGAAAGGTGATAGTTCTACTTTAGTTGGTGGTGTTATACTGCAGTGCATCAGTCTAGTTTATAAGTCTTCTACCAATCATGTCTTTGTCTCCAGAGATCTGTCTGAGAGGAGGCGGCGCGGCAGACCTCGGCTGGGTGAAGAACCGAGTCACCACTACGTCAGAGTCTGCATGCTGGAAGATTCCCAGTCACAAGTCCTCTCAAAGAACGGTGAATGTCAAAGACGTCGCTCTGAACGGACTCTTCCTGTAAATATGTGTGAATATGTGTGAATTTATCCTCTCTGGTTTCAGTGTTACTAAAATCCCCGGTGCAGGACCTGAAGTGTCCTCGAGGTCTTCAGGAGGCGGACTTCCTGGTCCTGCTGAGGTCCGCCTTCCCTCAGCTGGCCGGAGACGACAAACCTTTTAACGTCTTCAAGTCGGACAGGAGCCGGAGGCTGCAGAGACTCCGAGTGAAGACGCTGACGCCGGAGGAGATCTACAGAGCCATGAAGTCCACCGGCGTGGAGAAGACCGTCCTCTACATCAGACTGAAGGTAAATACTGCAGTAGAAGAAGAACTCAGTAAAAACATGTTGACAGGAAGTCCAACATGAGGATTCTTACATCTTAGACGAGTTTAAATTTCAGCCTTTTGTGTAAGAAGTTTTATTTATACACAGACAGGAGAGGAAGAGGAGGAGGAGGAGGAAGAGCTTCACCTCTCACAGAGAAACGATGACGCCGCCAATGAGTCTCCAAAAAGTGATGAAGCCGACCTCCATTCAAGGTCATTTAAAAAAGAAACCGACTTTAAAATGTGGTTATTTTCAGCCACAATGAGGATAATAATTCTAAAACTCTTGTCTTTGATTTGCAGCCCTGTTCAACCTCCAGAAGGCAGCAGCTCCACATCACAACAACAAGACATGAAGACAGAGGAAGCTGATGATGAAGCAGACGTCAGCGACGACGACAAAGACGGAGACGAGGACGACTGGAAGCCCGATCCTGAGCTGCAGTCGCTGAAGACGAGGAAGCGGCGGGCTAAGAGGTGCGGCATGGAGGGGAAGCTGGCCGAGAAGAGTAAAACGCCGTGTAAGGTGTGCGGCGTCTGGTACCGGCTGCTGGGCAGCTTGATCAAACACGCCTGGAAGCACACGGACGAACCGCAGTGTGTGTGCGGCGTGTGCGGCGAGCAGTTCGAGTCTGTGGACGAGCTGAAGCGACACCTTCAAACTTACCAGAAAACTCACGAGTGCTCGTACTGCGGAAAGTCTTTCTTCACCGTCACGGGGCTGAACTGTCACACCACCCTGCACACGGGGAACCGGCCCTTCAAATGCGACGTTTGCCACAAAACCTTCGCCCACTTGTCCAGCCTGAACATCCACCGCTGGGTTCACGTGGAGGACAAACCGCACAAGTGTGACGTCTGCCTGAAAGCGTTCGGTTTAAAGGCTCAGCTCAAAGCTCACATGAAGGTCCACACGGGCAGAGACAAGTACCACTGCCACGTCTGCGGGAAGTGCGTCTACGACGTGCGGTCGCTGACCCGCCACAAGGCCACGCACTCCGGGGAGAGGCGTTACGGCTGCGAGGTTTGCGGGAAACGATTCAAACTCGCAGACACGTTAAAGTCGCACGCGAAGATCCACACGGTGCGAGACCGGCCGTACCTGTGCCACATCTGCTGCAAGACCTTCCTGTCCAACTGCGGCCTGACGGCTCACATGAGGACTCACAGCGACGAGCGGCCGTTCGTCTGCATCATGTGCAGCAAAGGCTTCTTATCCAACGGCGAGCTGAAGGTACACATGCGCGTGCACACCGGCGAGGCGCCGTACGGCTGCTCCGAGTGCGGCCGCTTCTTCAAACGGAAGACTCACCTGAACAACCACGTCCGCACACACCTGGGCATCAAACTGTTCGTCTGCAGCGTTTGCGGGAAAGCGTGTTCGAGGCAAGAACACCTGACGGTTCACATGAGGACGCACAACGGAGAGAGACCCTACAAATGTTCTCTGTGCGACAAAGCCTTCACTCAGAGTCACTGTCTGAAAACACACATGAAGAGTCACCAGAGGGATGAAAACCTCTTCCTCAGCGAGTCCACGTCCTGAATAACCATCAAACGAAACGGTACATAAACATTTATCACACAGCTGCAACAATCAGCAACTAGTTTAATAATCAAAGAATCACTTTAGTCGTTTCTTAAAGCAAAAAAAGGTCAAAAATGTGCTTTAAATGTGACGATTTTATGTTTTTCTTTGTCTTGTGTGACAGTAAACTGACAAAACAAGACGTTTGAAGACGTTAACTTGAGCTGTTGGGAATCATAACGAGCATTTTTCACTATTTTCTTACATTTTACAGAGAAAACAATGAATCAATAATGAAAATAATCGTCAGTCGCAGCCCTGATTTATTAATAAATAGTTTATATAACATAACAATGTCATTATAAGCAGATTAAAGGGTATTTAAACATCGTTCACATCAGCATCCAAATTATAAAGGATTTAATTGGAAATATATCAAACTTACAATAAAGAGAAAAACAAACATGGACGCCTCACGTCCAACCATGTTTTTATGTTCGAGGTCATTAAAGCAAGTTTAATGGACGTAGTCAAACTACATTTACTGAAGTATTATTTTCTGTTACTTTATACTTCGACTGTTACACTCGGTTACATCAACACTCCAGGAAATAAACATTTAAATTGTTTATAACACATAATGTAGTTATAAGCTGATGTATTTGTGTTTGTTCATGTATATCTGATGTTACAGCTGTTTTATTATAATGTCATTCATCATCTGTTCATACAGCAGCCTCTAATGAACAAATACATCTGCTTATAACTGCATTATAGTGTGTAATTAACATTTATTAACTGTTTATTAACTGATTATTAATGATAATTAGGGGACTTAAAGCAAAACTTTAATTTTTATTTGGACATTTAGACGTCTGCTGGTGTTTAAACAATATTTAACAAACTTTGGCGTCATTTTTTTAAATGTAAAAAAAAAAATGTTTTTGTAGAAAAACGTGTAAATTATTGAAAAATACGTTGTTTTTGGTGCTGAAAGTCAGGCGTCACTCAGCTCTACATCTGGATCAAAAAAGAAACAAAAATTAAAAGCAAATTAATTGATTAGTCAATTTATGTAAAATAATCACCAACTATTTTGATAATTGATAAATAGTTTAATGCCCCAGAGTTGTTCTTGTTAGTCTTATGTGACGTTAAGTTTCGGACTGTTTTTGGCAGTTTAATGACGTCACTGTTGGAGTTTTATAGACTTAATGATAATAAATATAATCGTTAATTGCAGCCCTGATTGACAGGAAGTAAATCAATCATTTTAAGTTGCTGATATTTGCAGGTTCCAGTTTTATATGATTGTAAATGAAACATATTCTGGTTCAGGACTTTTTATACAGTAAAACGGTGAAAAAAAACGATAAAAAATAATCTTCAGTTGCAGCCTTAAAATAAAGTTTATTAGTGTGATATAAGCATGTGGAAAAACAACATACAAACACACCATAAACTACGATTACGATACAGTAAGTTGTTGAATTCATTTGTGTGTGTTAGTTTAAATATAATAAACACCACTAAAAAATGAACAAAAACAGCAAAAATTTAAATAAAATACGTCGTTTTTGAAGCTTCTGAAGATCTTCATCTTTCAGGTTACAGTGGGTTTTTTTGGTTTCTGTTATAAACTACAGATGATGGTAGTTCAGCTGTGTAATTACAGCGTCCATCGGTTACATAGAGTTGTGTTTGTGTTTCATGTTGTATTTACTGCTGACGGATTATGTAACGTTCACTCAAATATCCAGAAACTGGTTTTGTCTCCACTGTAGAAGTTGTTCATGAAGAAGAAATCTCAAACTGTACAGTAAAAAAAAAAAACTTTTTTATATTTTACTTCCTGCAGTGCTGCTTCTGTTGAATGTTTTCATTCCACTGTAGCTGATGTTGCATTCGAGGCAGGTGGGAAATTCCCAATTAGCCTTAAACTGTGTAATTGCTTTTTTTTTTTTTTTTAGCTCCGTCCTCATTTATTTTTTAAAATGTTTTTGGTACGTTGATGGACGGAAACACTCATAAGTCCCACGTGATCCTGAATGCAGCATTTGGTGCCTTAAAGTGCATGTTTCTCTCTGAACTGATGTTACAAAACTACAAACTACAAATATCCTGGTTTTACATTTTTACTTGTGCAGCGTATTAAAAGAGAAAACTGCTTTCATTCTGTACTTCAGTGTAAAAATAATAAAAAGTGCTTGTCTGCTTTGACATGTGTGACCAAACTAATAAACGACATTCTGAGAATTTTTTTTTAAAAATGTCATTTTGTGGAGGAAACCAGAGCGAGAAAAACTATTCCTACATTTATAAAGTTTATAAGAAAGAACAGTGCTTATAAAAAAAAGTGTTCAGTATGTTGTTTTTTTACCGTATTGACACAGAAAGACGTTGTCAGTCGTGTGACGGTGGTTTTCTGACACCTCCAGCTCTCTTTACTTTACAGTTCGTACAGTCTGGTTGTTGGCGTGTGGCGTTCAGGGCAGCTCCAGCATGTCGTGTTCGCTCAGGATTCGCTGAGTTCGCGTGTGAACCAGCGTCAGATGATGGATGATGACCCGCAGGACGGGCGCCGCCTCCCGCGTGCTCTTTACGCAAACCAGCTGCAGGAAGTACTTCCTCTCCGGGAGGGCGAGGAAGACGAGCTCGGCGGCCTGACGGAGCACCCAGGGGTGGTGGGGCGCCAACGCCACCTTGTAGGCGTCCCTGAGGGAAGACGGAGACAGACTGAAGGTTTCGTCTAGGAGTCATGTGACATGGGTGAAATATATCTTGTGCTGCATTTAAAGACGCAGGAGAAATTAATATTTAGTGTCTCTAAATGAACGAATCGTGACGATATTGAGACCGAACTGAAAACATTAGCAGCGAAAAATATCAACCTTCAGATTTAGTTACAAAAAGATGAAAAATGGAAACAAATGTTTAAAAAGATGAGGAAGGTTATCGAGTCCAGAGGTTATTTACAAATGTTCAAGAAGACTAAACTCTCTTAGTCTTTGAATAAACTCAATGATAAATAGGGTAAGTGTTTCAGTTTATAGAGGAAGTTTCCAAAAGATTATTGCATTTAAAAGCAGAACAATTGGATTCAATGAACAGCAGAAACATCCACTTTACCTCCAAATTATATATATTTTAGTTTAAAATACAAAATGTGCAATAACTGTTGCTGTTAAATATATATTTGAGCAGTCAGTATATACTATATGTATATAAAGTAAGTTATCACTTTCTTACCCATTCAATATTTATTCCAGCGACTCTTTCACACTTTTTGTATCCTGTTTACAGTAAACGGAAACGATTTCACCTGCATATAAACATTGTGTGTTGTTGTCCACTTGTTTCTATATGTATGTATCTATTTTTTCATCCATTTTGCTTTTACATAACTGATGTTTATCACTTGTTGTCCTTGTGTATCTCTGAACATTGTTGTGTGTAAGCACATTGAGTCAAATTCCTTAAAAGCGTAAACATTTTTGGCCAATAAATCTCTTCCCAGGCTCTGCAGTAAAATCACTATTTATTGTTTTGTTTTTGCACCAATAAAATATAATAATAAAATAATCATTTACATCAACAGAAAGGTCAAACTAAACTGATCTTTATCTCCACAGATTGATCACAGTTCATTTAGCAGAACTTGTTACTCAGTTTGTTTTTGTAACGACAGTGACGTCACTCCTTGAACACACCTTGAAGGTGATTTCTTACCTGCTCAGCTCTCCGGGTGTTTTGAAGCGTCCGTCTGCGTCCGGTCCTTCAGCCAAACCCTCCAACATCAGCTTGAGCCACAGGAGCGATCGATGCAGCCGCAGCAGCGTCCGGCAGCCCGAATCTGTGCGGCGGGAAAAGTCCACCATGCCTGCTTTTAGCTCCGCCTCCACCATGGAGCGAACTGAACGGTACATCTGCAGAGAAAAAAAAACATCCGTTTACTCACCTGGATATTAGTTTAGTTCATATCGTCCAATCGTGTTTTTTGCCACAGTGCGTCTCACCCCGTTTTTCAGTCCAAATGATGCTGGGGTTTGTAGTCCTGAGAGGTCAGACGGTTTCCCATGAGCCTCTCTGCTGTGTTTGAGTGACAGCTCTCGTATCACTACAACTTTTTCTTTCACCTTCTGAGAGAAGAAACTGACCATCGTCCCGAGAGACTCCATGAAGCTGTGGAGAAGAGACGAATGAGATTCATCGTCCATCTTGTGAGGACAAAGTTTAAGATCTTAATACTGAGAGAATTTTTAATGGTTGTTTCTTCTTCAAAGGTTTGGACAGTCAGATATTAATGAAGCTAATACAAAGTCATCATCAAATCAGTTTAAGGTTGAGTGTGTGAATTTCAGATTCTTACACAGAAGGTATTTTATATTTACTTTGTTGTGTGAGAAATACAACAGTCAGACCTTCCAGGTTGTGCAGAAGTGGAAAAACATTCAAAATCATTGATCAATCAAGATTATTAAGGTTTCTGCAAGAGAACAACATGCTTGTATTGTCTCCAAATAAAATATTAGATGCTAGTTTCCAAAAACATCAGGCAGATCATTTATATACATTAAGAACAACAACGGCCCTAAATGTGAGCCCTGTGGAACACCAGATTTAAAGGACGCGTTCACAATAGTTCAAGTGTGTCTTAAACCAGCAGTCAGGTGTTCATATGAACAGTAAAGAGGTTTTCCTCGCTGTAATCATTCCTCCTGTTCATACTGGATACTAAAAGATCCTTCAAATTTACTTTCAATGTAAGTGATGGAGGCCAGAAACTTTGCTTGTTTTGTGCAAAAATGCATTTAAAAGTCTCTGTGAAGCTTCTATTCAGCTTCATCAGTCTGAGTTAGTCATATCAAGTGGATATCTGACACATTTACAGTCTTTTTAGCATCAAATTCCCTCTTTGTGTTTCCTCGGACAGTGTTTCCCTGTTGAGCTGCAGGTGGAAGTATAGTAACAAAAAGAGGAACTTTGGCACTAAAAAGACTGTAACGTTGAAAGATATCTACTTGATTTGACTCATTTGGACGCTGAAGCTTCATATTAGCTTCAGATAAACTTTTAAACACATTTTTGCACAGAAGGAGGACTGTGGATTTTGTCCTCCATCACTTCCATTGTAAGGTCATTATGAAGGGATCTTCTAATGGTCAGTATGAACAGGAGGAATGATTACAGCAACAAAAACATAAAAACATGTTTAATGTTCTTTTGGGCTCCTGACTGTTGTTAAAGACACACTTGAAAAATTGAGAATCTTTAATCTGATGTCAGTTTGACATGTCATCAGTCTTCTTCAGTGGGACTGAAAACATTTATACATAAATAAATAAAAATCCAGCCTGGAAAATTTAGGAATGTTGCCTTCTTCACAACATATATTTAGACAAGGATGGTAAATTGAAAAAATTAGCCCACAGACCATCGCAGGGTTAACAAAAGAGGTGAGTCCATGAATAAACTGACTGACCCACTGTCAACTGACTTATAGGTCAATTAACTTGTTTATCGAGGCCTTATATAAATATTTTGGAAAGTCACACTTTTGAATTATTTGGAAATTGTGCACTGCTGTGTTGTTTTTTCCCTTTAGGACGGCAGATGTGTTAATGTACATGTTAAAACTTATTTAAACACATTTAAAAAAAAAAGTTATGTGTGTTTATACTTGATGAGCTCGTCCCAGCTCTGGAGATACGGCTCCATCAGAATGTCGTTGTCGTCTGACATGCTGGACTTTAAATGAAGCAGCAGACGCCAGGCCTGAAACGATTGGCCAGGACACTCCTGGATGAGGGGTGGGGCTCTGTCAGGCTCCGCCCACTTGGCAGGAGCCAATGGAGGCTCAGGCTGAAAGCGAAAAAACAAACAAACAAAAAAATGTGTCACTGGAAATATGTTTTGTTTTGTTTTGAAACCATAACATAATTGTGTGTGTGTGTGTGTGTGTGTGTGTGTGTGTGTTCTTGTATGTGTATCTATGTGGGGACCATAGACTTAAACCATAAAAGTGAGGACATTTTGCCCGTTCCTCATTTCTTCAAAGTGGTTTTGTAGCTAGTAGCTACAAATGTGTGTGTGTGTGTGTGTATGTGTGTTAGTCTTACTGTTTGGTGGTTAAAACTCAAACATGGCTGCCAGGCGGTGCCACAGTCTCTGGCACCCTGAGCTGAAGAGAAACAGAAACAAAACTCTGGGTAACCAAAAAATACACAAAACGTGTTTCTGTTTTCATTAATGCAGCTATTATTGGTTGTTTAGTTGACATCCAGAACTTTGGCTGGTGACCATTAGCATATGTTGTGGTTTTAAGTCATGCTAGCAGCACGGCCGGTCCATCCACCACTTTGGTTTAGAAATATCTCAACTAATATTTGATAGAATGGCATCAAAGTTTCCTCTTATCCAGTGAAAATATCTCTACATCCACCTCATAGATTGACAAAACATTTTGTACAGACATTTATGCTTCCTGAACGATGAATCCTAATGACTTTGGTGATCCTGACTTTTCCTTTAGCGCCACCAGCAGGTTCACACTTTTGGTTTTGAAATATTTTGAAAACTATTGGATGGATTGCCATGAAATTTGGTAAAAACAGTAATGTTGCCCACAGGCTGAATAGGAAAACCTGCGCCATCATCTGGTCCAAATTTAATTTTGTCCAATACTGTGGTTTATAACCAAATACCTGCAAAACTCATGACATTCCCATCAGCCTCAGCTCTTTGTGTTTAGCGCTAATTAGCTAATGTTAGCATGCTAAAATGGTGAACATGGTAAACATGATACCTGCTTACTATTGTCTACCTTTTTAGTTATTTTACTCATTTTCTGATATTTATATTTGGCTTGTTTTTCTTTTTCTTGATTCACTGAGTTTGTTTTATTGTTGTTGTTGTCATGTGGACCCCAGGAAGACTAGCGACCACTTTGTGGAAGCTAATTGAGATCCAAATAAAGAATAAATTAGCATCTTAGCATTGTCACCAATGTTAGCATTTAGCTCAAAGCACTGCTGTATACAGACTTTATTTGTTTGTTTACAGTTTGTCATGGTCAGGGTCAGATTACAAACCAAGCAACAAATATTTGTGAATAAATGCGTGTTTAAACAAATTAACACAAACAAGGGGTCAATAGACCCCGTAGTGGATTAATCCAGCCATGGTCACAGCAACCATTAGACTACTACTATTATTATTGCTATAATATTTGTTACTATTTCTTACTCCCATTGTTGCCTGGAAAACATGGTATCGTCTCCAATCTGCTTCCCTCAGAAAGCCACTACGGGGCCCATCATGTGAAAATTTCCCATCTGGCAGAATGACTATATACTTCATAACATAAACCCAGTTGGGTTGACATGAATGATTATTTTCATTATCGATTGATCTATTAGTTGTTTGGGCCATAAAATGGAGAAAAATGTCAATCACTCTTTTCCAAAGCCCAAGATGACGTCGTCAAATATCTGGTTTTGTCCACAACAAAGATATTCAGTTTACTGACGTAGAGGACTACAGAAACCAGAAAATATTCACATTTAAGCTGGAATCAGGGAGTTTGGAAATCTTTTTCTTACAAAATGACTCCAAACACTGAATCGATTATCAAAATAGTTGGCCATTAATTCAATAGCTGGCAACTAATCGATTAATCGACCAATCGTTGCAGCTCTAAAACTCAGATTAACTTCATGATAACAGGGCAAGAGGTGGAGCCAACATGGCCGACCAGTTTCAGTGACACTCACGTAGCCAGAAGGAGCTGATGAAGAGGAGCAGAGCCAACATGGCCGACAGCAGCAGGTAGCGAAGCAGCATCGTCCGTCTGAGGAAAACCATGGTGACCACAACACACACACACACACACACACACACTCACACACACTTTCTAAATCCTAATACACATAAATACTAGTTAAAACACACACACTGTTTACAAGCTGTCACTTGTCGTCACATGCTGCTACAGGGCGTACAATCACACTCATCGGAGGACAAACTTTGCACTTGACCTTCGTCCAGACGCTTATCTCAGTTTGTTTTATCACTCTCACCACACACACACACACACACACACACACACACACAAGTTTGCACAGCTATCCTTGTTGGGACACTGCATTGACTTCCATTCATTGTAGACAAACTAACCGTCACCCTGACCTAACTTCAATTCACACCTTACCCCTAACCTTAACCAGGACCTCAGAAATGTCGTTTTGCCTCATTAGGACCGGGCTTTGGTCCCCATGAGGACTACTGGTCCCGACAAGGTCCCAGTTAAGGTCCCCATGAGGTAACAAAAACACACACACACACACACACACACACACACTGAGTAAACCTCGTAGTATGATGTGACGTCTCTGATGTCATTTGACGTTTCTGACTTCCTGGGGCTGGAGTTGGAGTTTTATACTAATCAGCAGAACTCGGAAATCCTAATTTGGGAAAAAGGGAAGACTGGATCTGAGCTCATGTTGTGTTCATGTCATATCTGAGTTACTGTTATAGAAAGGTTCCAACTTGTGAATACTGTTCACATCAACGTTCAAATGAAAGCTGCATTATATCAGATTTCATGCTTAACAAAGAGCCTGAAAACCAAACAAACATGAACGCCTCATGTTTTTTGTTCAAGGTAATTCAACTTAAATTTAATGTAGTATATGTAATGTAGTGTAAACAAATGATTTTTAACAGTATAATGTAGATATAAGCAGATATAAGGACATAGTTAAGTATTTATTAATGTACAGTATTTGTCAGATATTAAAACTTCTCCTATGAAGACATATTTTATATTATTACAGCTGTGTTTTATTATCATTCATTATCTGTTTTTACAGCAGCAAGCATTCATAGGTGCCCACTGGAGGAGTTATTGTTGACAAATACATCAATAAACACTTTTATAAACGTGTAGATGACCACAAGATTATATATTATTTGTCAGAAACCATTTATTAACTGTTTATATACTGATTTATAATTGTAAAATGTGGGATTTCAAAAGAGAATGTGTGACCAACAGTAGAAGACTGACTGAAGGATTATAACTTGAATACAATGATTAGCCAGACACAACATTTTATCTCCTCTAATTAACATTAACATTAACCTATATGATGGTTACATTATCCAGGAGAGTCCTGAGTCTATGTTCAGCAACATTGAGGAGATTGAAGCTCTGAAAACTTTATTTCTGGAAGAACGGCGCCCTCTGTCTGTTTTGTGCCGTAAAGCAATCGAGCAGATGGTTCATTAATGACACAGAAGTCTCCAAACTGATGAGAAAATGATTTATTGATGGTAAAATGACACATGTAGCACCTGTAGGTTCTATGAGGACATGAACTCCAACACATCTGCAACTCTGATTGATTGATTGATAGATTGATTGATGTCTTTGGTGTATGAGTCAGTGTGTCTGCTTGTGCAAATATGTGCATACGTGTGTGCGCTTGTGCTTATTTTAAAGGTAAAGCTAAAGAATTAAGGTTTTATTCAAATTTAAAGTAAGAACAAAGGGTTTCTACAACTCTTTCTACAAGAATTATTGTTTTTTAAAAAGGTAGAGTAAGAATTTACCCAAAACCCTTTTAGCTATAATTTTTGTTAATGTGTGAAGGGTCAATTAGTAAAAGTAAAGCTACGAGGAAGGTTTTGTTAAGGGAGAATTAAGGGTTATTTTAAGGTTTAGTAAAGCTGTGTTTAAGAGAATTTAATTCTGTTAAACAACAAATTGGTTTAAGGTTAAATTGGATTTATTAGCAGAGATTAAGGGCTTATAAAGGTTCAGGTTTTGTCAAAAAATTGAGTAAAAACATGATAATAAAAGTGGAATAAAGGAATTGTATTAAACAATTCAGACAAAGGGTGGTGTTAAGGAAGATCCTTTTGAACAGTGCAAGGGGCTTTGTGAAACATTTAAGTGTCATAAATTGATGAAGTGTTGGTTTGGTTCAGGGGTTCATACAGGTTACTACGTTCCTGGATGTCCAGCTCTCATAACTCAGACGTTTCTGACACAGAGCGACTAAGAAAGCTGCCGACCATCTGGTGACTTAATATTTTCTGCACTTTTCCTGCAAAGAATTTGAAGAACTGCTGAGTGACTGAAATGTCTGAGTTTTGGGGGTTGGTGGATCACGGCAGGTTATCATAAGCGGACAGTAAACATTTTATTCCCATCTTTGTGAGGACCGATTTGAGTTTAGACCTTGGTAGGAAGGACATTTTGTCTGGTCCTCGCATCTTCAAAGAGCTGTTTAAGGGTTCACACTTGGCTTTAGCTTTAAAGTTAGACTTAGAATTCAATTTCAGTTTAGGGGTTAAAGGTTGTGTGTTGAGGTCAGCAGAATCCGTCAGCTTTAACCTGCAGGACATCACACAGTCCAGGACGCTTCTGAAGAACCTGAAGAACACACACATACACAACATAGAACAGAGTGAGAAGTCTGTCTTTAATTTGTTCTCCATGTTTTGAAGTCACTACTAAAGTAATGTCAACGTGATTTGACATTTATTGTTAATATTGTTTTATTGTTAAAATGGAAGTGATAACAGCTGGAGGGGCGTGTCGGTGTCTGTGTTTGATTGACAGAAGCTGGAGGGGTGTGTTGGTGTCTGTGTTTGATTGACAGAAGCTGGAGGGGTGTGTTGGTGTCTGTGTTTGATGACAGCAGCTGGAGGGGCGTGCTGGTGTCTGTGTTTGATTGACAGAAGCTGGAGAGGCGTGCTGGTGTCTGTGTTTGATTGACAGAAGCTGGAGAGGCGGTTGGTGTCTGTATTTGATTGACAACAGCTGGAGGGGTGTGTTGGTGTCTGTGTTTGATTGACAACAGCTGGGGGGCGTGTCGGTGTTCGACAGAAGCTGGAGGGGTGTGTCGGTGTCTGTATTTGATTGACAACAGCTGGAGGGGTGTGTTGGTGTCTGTATTTGATTGACAACAGCTGGAGGGGTGTGTTGGTGTCTGTGTTTGATTGACAACAGCTGGAGGGGAGTGTCGGTGTCTGTGTTAGACAGAAGCTGGAGGGGTGTGTTGGTGTCTGTGTTTGATTGACAACAGCTGGAGGGGTGTGTCGGTGTCTGTGTTAGACAGAAGCTGGAGGGGCGTGTTGGTGTCTGTGTTTGATTGACAGAAGCTGGAGGGGTGTGTCGGAGTCTGTATTTGATTGACAACAGCTGGAGGGGTGTGTCGGTGTCTGTGTTCGACAGAAGCTGGAGGGGTGTGTTGGTGTCTGTGTT